>NW_027423375.1:45488-94628 GCF_048934315.1 Petromyzon marinus
GGACCGCCCCGGACCGCCCGGGACTGCCCCGGACCGCCCGGTTCCGCCCAGGACCGCCCGGGACCGCCCGGGACCGCCCGGGACCACCCGGGACCGCCCTGGACCGCCCGGGACCGCCCTGGAACGCCCCGGACCGCCCGGGTCCGGCCCGGACCGCCCGGGACCGCGCCGGACCGCCCGGGACCGCCCCGGACCGCCCCGGACCGCCCGGGACCGAACCGGACCGCCCGGGACCGCCCCGGACCGCCCGGGACCGCCCCGGACCGCCGGGGACCGCCCCGGACCACCAGGGACCACCCCGGACCACCCGGGACCGCCCCGGACCGCCCGGGACTGCCCGGGACCGCCCGGGACCGCCCCGGACCGCCCGGAACCGCCCGGGACCGCCCGGGACAACCCGGGACCGCCCGGACCACCCGGGACCGCCCAGGACCGCCCGCGACCGCCCGGGACCGCCCGGGAGCGCCCGGGACCGCCCCGGACCGCCCGGGAACGCCCCGGACCACCCGGGACCGCCCCCGACCGCCCGGACCGCCCCGGACCGCCCGGGACCGGCCCGGACCGCCCGGGACCGCCCCGGACCGCCCGGGACCGCCCAGGACCGCCCGGGACAGCCCCAGACCGCCCGGGACCGCCCAGGACCGCCCGGGACCGCCCGGGACCACCCGGGACCGCCCGGGACTGCCCGGGACCGCCCCGGACCGCCCCGGACCGCCCGGGACCGCCCCGGATTGCCCGGGACCGCCCCCGACTGCCCGGGACCGCCCTGGACCACCCGGGACTGCCCTGGAACGCCCGGGACCGCCCTGGAATGCCCGGGACCGCCCGGGACCGCCCGGGACCGCCCCGGATCGCCCCGGACCGCCTCGGACCGCCCGGGACCGCCCAGGACCGCCCGGGACCGCTCGGGACCGCCCGGGACCGCCCGGGACCGCCCGGGACCCCCCAGGACCGCCCTGGAACGCCCTGGAACGCCCGGGACTGCCCGGGACCGCCCGGGACCGCCCGGGACCGCCCGGGACCGCACGGGACCGCCCGGGACTGCCCGGGACCGCCCGGGACCGCCTCGGACCGCCCGGGACCGCCCAGGACCGCCCGGGACCGCCCCGGACCGCCCAGGACCGCCCCGGACCGCCCAGGACCGCCCTAGAACGCCCGGGACCGCCCGGGACCGCCCGGGACCGCCCCGGACCGCCCGGGACCGCCTCGGACCGCCCGGGACCGCCCAGGACCGCCCGGGACCGCCCTGGACCGCCCGGGACCGCCCTGGAACGCCCGGGACAGCCCGGGACCGCCCGGGACCGCCCGGGACCGCCCGGGACCGCCCAGGACCGCCTGGGACCGCCCGGGACCGCCCCAGCCCGCCGGGACCGCCCCGGACCGCCCAGGACCGCCCCGGACCGCCCGGGACCGCCCGGGACCGCCCAGGACCGCCCTGGACCGCCCGGGACCGCCTCGGACCGCCCGGGACCGCCCAGGACCGCCCGGGACCGCCCGGGACCGCCCGGGACCCCCCAGGACCGCCCTGGAACGCCCTGGAACGCCCGGGACCACCCGGAACCGCCCGGGACCGCCCGGGACCGCCCGGGACCGCACGGGACCGCCCGGGACTGCCCGGGACCGCCCGGGACCGCCCCGGACCGCCTGGGACCGCCTCGGACCGCCCGGGACCGCCCAGGACCGCCCGGGGACCGCCCCGGACCGCCCAGGACCGCCCCGGACCGCCAGGGACCGCCCGGGACCACCCGGGACCACACGGGACCGCCCGGGACCGCCCAGGACCGCCCGGGACCGCCCGGGACCGGCCAGGACCGCACGGGACCGCCCGGGACCGCCCGGGACCGCCCGGGACCGCCCCGGACCGCCCAGGACCGCCCCGGACCACCCGCGACGGCCCCGGACTGCCCAGGACCGCCCCGGACCACCCGGGACCGCCCCGGACCGCCCGGGACCGCCCCGGACCGCCCGGGACTGCCCCGGACCGCCCGGTTCCGCCCAGGACCGCCCGGGACCGCCCGGGACCGCCCGGGACCACCCGGGACCGCCCTGGACCGCCCGGGACCGCCCTGGAACGCCCCGGACCGCCCGGGTCCGGCCCGGACCGCCCGGGACCGCCCCGGACCGCCCGGGACTGCCCGGACCGCCCGGTTCCGCCCAGGACCGCCCGGGACCGCCCGGGACCGCCCGGGACCACCCGGGACCGCCCTGGACCGCCCGGGACCGCCCTGGAACGCCCCGGACCGCCCGGGTCCGGCCCGGACCGCCCGGGACCGCCCCGGACCGCCCGGGACCGCCCCGGACCGCCCCGGACCGCCCGGGACCGAACCGGACCGCCCGGGACCGCCCCGAACCGCCCGGGACCGCCCCGGACCGCCCGGGACCGCCCCGGACCGCCCCGGACCGCCCGGGACCGCCGCGGACCGCCCGGGACCGCCCCGGACCGCCCGGGACCGCCCCGGACCGCCCGGGACCGCCCGGACCGCCCGGGACCGCCCAGGACCGCCCGGGACCGCCCTGGACCGCCCGGGACCGCCCTGGAACGCCCGGGACAGCCCGGGACCGCCCGGGACCGCCCGGGACCGCCCGGGACCGCCCAGGACCGCGCTGGAACGCCCGGGACCGCCCGGGACCGCCCGGGACCGCCCTGGACCGCCCGGGACCTCCCTGGAACGCCAGGGACCGCCCGGGACCGCCCGGGACCGCCCGGGACCGCCCGGGACCGCCTGGGACCGCCCTGGACCGCCCCAGACCGCCCGGGACCGCCCGGGTCCGCCCGGGACCGCACGGGACCGCCCGGGACTGCCCGGGACCGGCCGGGACCGCCCGAGACCGCCCGGGACCGGCCAGGACCGCCGGGACCGCCCCGGACCGCCCGGGACCGCCCCGGACCGCCCGGGACCGCCCGGGACAGCCCAGGACCGCCCCGGACCGCCCGGAACCGCCTCGGACCGCCCGGGACCGCCCAGGACCGCCCGGGACAGCCCCAGACCGCCCGGGACCGCCTGGGACCGCCCGGGACCGCCCGGGACCGCCCAGGACCGCCCTGGAACGCCCGGGACCGCCCGGGACCGCTCGGGACCGCCCTGGACCGCCCGGGACCGCCCTGGAACGCCCGGGACCGCCCGGGACCGCCCGGGACCGCCCGGGACCGCCTGGGACCGCCCGGGACCGCCTGGGACCGCCCGGGACCGCCCCGGACCGCCAGGGACCGCCCGGGACCACCCGGGACCGCACGGGACCGCCCGGGACCGCCCGGGACCGCCCGGGACCGCCCAGGGACCGGCCGGGACCGCACGGGACTGCCCGGGACCGCCCGGGACCGCCCGGGACCGCCCCGGACCGCCCGGGACCGCCCCGGACCACCCGGGACGGCCCCGGACCGCCCAGGACTGCCCCGGACCGCCCGGGACCGCCCCGGACCGCCCGGGACCGCCCCGGACCGCCCGGGACTGCCCCGGACCGCCCGGGACCGCCCGGGACCGCCCGGGACCGCCCGGGACCGCCTGGGACCACCCGGGACCGCCCTGGACCGCCCGGGACCGCCCTGGAACGCCCCAGACCGCCCGGGTCCGGCCCGGACCGCCCGGGACCGCCCCGGACCGCCCGGGACCGCCCCGGACCGCCCCGGACCGCCCGGGACCGCCCCGGACCGCCCGGGACCGCCCCGGACCGCCCCGGACCGCCGGGGACCGCCCCGGACCGCCAGGGACCACCCCGGACCGCCCGGGACCGCCCAGGACCGCCCGGGACCGCCCTGGACCGCCCGGGACCGCCCTGGAACGCCCGGGACAGCCCGGGACCGCCCGGGACCGCCCGGGACCGCCCGGGACCGCCCAGGACCGCCCTGGAACGCCCGGGACCGCCCGGGACCGCCCGGGACCGCCCTGGACCGCCCGGGACCGCCCTGGAACGCCAGGGACCGCCCGGGACCGCCCGGGACCGCCCGGGACCGCCCGGGACCGCCTGGGACCGCCCTGGACCGCCCCAGACCGCCCGGGACCGCCCGGGTCCGCCCGGGACCGCACGGGACCGCCCGGGACCGCCCGGGACCGCCCGGGACCGCCCGGGACCGCCCGGGACCGGCCAGGACCGCCGGGACCGCCCCGGACCGCCCGGGACCGCACCGGACCGCCCGGGACCGCCCGGGACCGCCCAGGACCGCCCCGGACCGCCCAGGTCCGCCTCGGACCGCCCGGGACCGCCCAGGACCGCTCGGGACCGCCCTGGACCGCCCGGGACCGCCCTGGAACGCCCGGGACCGCCCGGGATCGCCCGGGACCGCCTGGGACCGCCCGGGACCGCCCGGGACCGCCCAGGACCGCCCTGGAACGCCCGGGACCGCCCGGGACCGCTCGGGACCGCCCTGGACCGCCCGGGACCGCCCTGGAACGCCCGGGACCGCCCGGGACCGCCCGGGACCGCCCGGGACCGCCTGGGACCGCCCGGGACCGCCCCGGACCGCCAGGGACCGCCCGGGACCACCCGGGACCGCACGGGACCGCCCGGGACCGCCCGGGACCGCCCGGGACCGCCCAGGACCGGCCGGGACCGCACGGGACCGCCCGGGACCGCCCGGGACCGCCCGGGACCTCCCCGGACCGCCCGGGACCGCCCCGGACCACCCGGGACGGCCCCGGACCGCCCAGGACTGCCCCGGACCGCCCGGGACCGCCCCGGACCGCCCGGGACCGCCCCGGACCGCCCGGGACTGCCCCGGACCGCCCGGGACCGCCCGGGCCGCCCGGGACCGCCCGGGACCGCCCGGGACCACCCGGGACCGCCCTGGACCGCCCGGGACCGCCCTGGAACGCCCTGGACCGCCCGGGTCCGGCCCGGACCGCCCGGGACCGCCCCGACCGCCCGGGACCGCCCCGGACCGCCCCGGACCGCCCGGGACCGCCCCGGACCGCCCGGGACCGCCCCGGACCGCCCGGGACTGCCCCGGACCGCCGGGGACCGCCCCGGACCGCCAGGGACCACCCCGGACCGCCCGGGACCGCCCCGGACCGCCCGGGACTGCCCGGGACCGCCCGGGACCGCCCCGGACCGCCCGGAACCGCCCGGGACCGCCCGGGACAACCCGGGACCGCCCGTACCACCCGGGACCGCCCAGGACCGCCCGGGACCGCCCGGGACCGCCCGGGAGCGCCCGGGACCGCCCCGGACCGCCCGGGACCGCCCCGGACCACCCGGGACCGCCCCGGACCGCCCGGGACCGCCCAGGACCGCCCAGGACCGCCCCGGACCGCCCGGGACCGCCCCGGACCACCCGGGACCGCCCAGGACCGCCCGGGACAGCCCCGGACCGTCCGGGACCGCCCAGGACCGCCCGGGACCGCCCGGGACCGCCCGGGACCACCCGGGACCGCCCGGGACCGCCCGGGACCGCCCCGGACCGCCCGGGACCGCCCCGGACCGCCCGGGACCGCCCCCGACTGCCCGGGACCGCCCTGGACCACCCGGGCCGCCCTGGAACGCCCGGGACCGCCCTGGAATGCCCGGGACCGCCCGGTACCGCCCGGGACCGCCCCGGATCGCCCCGGACCGCCTCGGACCGCCCGGGACCGCCCAGGACCGCCCGGGACCGCTCGGGACCGCCCGGGACCGCCCCGGACCGCCAGGGACCGCCCCGGACCGCCCGGGACCGCCCCCGACTGCCCGGGACCGCCCTGGACCACCCGGGACCGCCCTGGAACGCCCGGGACCGCCCTGGAATGCCCGGGACCGCCCGGGACCGCCCGGGACCGCCCCGGATCGCCCCGGACCGCCTCGGACCGCCCGGGACCGCCCAGGACCGCCCGGGACCGCTCGGAACCGCCCGGGACCGCCCGGGACCGCCCGGGACCCCCCAGGACCGCCCTGGAACGCCCTGGAACGCCCGGGACCACCCGGAACCGCCCGGGACCGCCCGGGACCGCCCGGGACCGCACGGGACCGCCCGGGACTGCCCGGGACCGCCCGGGACCGCCCCGGACCGCCTGGGACCGCCTCGGACCGCCCGGGACCGCCCAGGACCGCCCGGGACCGCCCCGGACCGCCCAGGACCGCCCCGGACCGCCAGGGACCGCCCGGGACCACCCGGGACCACACGGGACCGCCCGGGACCGCCCAGGACCGCCCGGGACCGCCCGGGACCGGCCGGGACCGCACGGGACCGCCCGGGACCGCCCGGGACCGCCCGGGACCGCCCCGGACCGCCCAGGACCGCCCCGGACCACCCCGCGACGGCCCCGGACTGCCCAGGACCGCCCCGGACCACCCGGGACCGCCCCGGACCGCCCGGGACCGCCCCGGACCGCCCGGGACTGCCGCGGACCGCCCGGTTCCGCCCAGGACCGCCCGGGACCGCCCGGGACCGCCCGGGACCACCCGGGACCGCCCTGGACCGCCCGGGACCGCCCTGGAACGCCCCGGACCGCCCGGGTCCGGCCCGGACCGCCCGGGACCGCCCCGGACCGCCCGGGACCGCCCCGGACCGCCCCGGACCGCCCGGGACCGAACCGGACCGCCCGGGACCGCCCCGGACCGCCCGGGACCGCCCCGGACCGCCGGGGACCGCCCCGGACCACCAGGGACCACCCCGGACCACCCGGGACCGCCCCGGACCGCCCGGGACTGCCCGGGACCGCCCGGGACCGCCCCGGACCGCCCGGAACCGCCCGGGACCGCCCGGGACAACCCGGGACCGCCCGGACCACCCGGGACCGCCCAGGACCGCCCGCGACCGCCCGGGACCGCCCGGGAGCGCCCGGGACCGCCCCGGACCGCCCGGGAACGCCCCGGACCACCCGGGACCGCCCCCGACCGCCCGGGACCGCCCCGGACCGCCCGGGACCGCCCCGGACCGCCCGGGACCGCCCCGGACCGCCCGGGACCGCCCAGGACCGCCCGGGACAGCCCCAGACCGCCCGGGACCGCCCAGGACCGCCCGGGACCGCCCGGGACCACCCGGGACCGCCCGGGACTGCCCGGGACCGCCCCGGACCGCCCCGGACCGACCGGGACCGCCCCGGATTGCCCGGGACCGCCCCCGACTGCCCGGGACCGCCCTGGACCACCCGGGACTGCCCTGGAACGCCCGGGACCGCCCTGGAATGCCCGGGACCGCCCGGGACCGCCCGGGACCGCCCCGGATCGCCCCGGACCGCCTCGGACCGCCCGGGACCGCCCAGGACCGCCCGGGACCGCTCGGGACCGCCCGGGACCGCCCGGGACCGCCCGGGACCCCCCAGGACCGCCCTGGAACGCCCTGGAACGCCCGGGACTGCCCGGGACCGCCCGGGACCGCCCGGGACCGCCCGGGACCGCACGGGACCGCCCGGGACTGCCCGGGACCGCCCGGGACCGCCCCGGACTGCCCGGGACCGCCTCGGACCGCCCGGGACCGCCCAGGACCGCCCGGGACCGCCCCGGACCGCCCAGGACCGCCCCGGACCGCCCAGGACCGCCCTAGAACGCCCGGGACCGCCCGGGACCGCCCGGGACCGCCCCGGACCGCCCGGGACCGCCTCGGACCGCCCGGGACCGCCCAGGACCGCCCGGGACCCCCCGGGACCACCCGGGACCGCCCGGGACTGCCCGGGACCGCCCCGGACCGCCCCGGACCGCCCGGGACCGCCCCGGATTGCCCGGGACCGCCCCCGACTGCCCGGGACCGCCCTGGGACCACCCGGGACTGCCCTGGAACGCCCGGGACCGCCCTGGAATGCCCGGGACCGCCCGGGACCGCCCGGGACCGCCCCGGATCGCCCCGGACCGCCTCGGACCGCCCGGGACCGCCCAGGACCGCCCGGGACCGCTCGGGACCGCCCGGGGACCGCCCGGGACCGCCCGGACCCCACAGGACCGCCCTGGAACGCCCTGGAACGCCCGGGACTGCCCGGGACCGCCCGGGACCGCCCGGGACCGCCCGGGACCGCACGGGACCGCCCGGGACTGCCCGGGACCGCCCGGGACCGCCCCGGACCGCCCGGGACCGCCTCGGACCGCCCGGGACCGCCCAGGACCGCCCGGGACCGCCCCGGACCGCCCAGGACCGCCCCGGACCGCCCAGGACCGCCCTAGAACGCCCGGGACCGCCCGGGACCGCCCGGGACCGCCCCGGACCGCCCGGGACCGCCTCGGACCGCCCGGGACCGCCCAGGACCGCCCGGGACCGCCCTGGATCGCCCGGGACCGCCCTGGAACGCCCGGGACAGCCCGGGACCGCCCGGGACCGCCCGGGACCGCCCGGGACCGCCCAGGACCGCCTGGGACCGCCCGGGACCGCCCCAGCGCGCCGGGACCGCCCCGGACCGCCCGGGACCGCCCCGGACCGCCCGGGACCGCCCGGGACCGCCCAGGACCGCCCTGGACCGCCCGGGACCGCCTCGGACCGCCCGGGACCGCCCAGGACCGCCCGGGACCGCCCTGGACCGCCCGGGACCGCCCTGGAACGCCCGGGACCGCCCGGGATCGCCCGGGACCGCCTGGGACCGCCCGGGACCGCCCGGGACCGCCCAGGACCGCCCTGGAACGCCCGGGACCGCCCGGGACCGCTCGGGACCGCCCTGGACCGCCCGGGACCGCCCTGGAACGCCCGGGACCGCCCGGGACCGCCCGGGACCGCCCGGGACCGCCCGGGACCGCCTGGGACCGCCCGGGACCGCCCCGGACCGCCAGGGACCGCCCGGGACCACCCGGGACCGCACGGGACCGCCCGGGATCGCCCGGGACCGCCCGGGACCGCCCGGGACCGCACGGGACCGCCCGGGACCGCCCGGGACCGCCCGGGACCGCCCCGGACCGCCCGGGATCGCCCCGGACCACCCGCGACGGCCCCGGACCGCCCAGGACCGCCCCGGACTGCCCGGGAACGCCCAGGACCGCCCGGGACCACCCGGGACCGCCCGGGACCGCCCGGGACCGCCCAGGACCGCCCTGGAACGCCCGGGACCGCCCGGGACCGCTCGGGACCGCCCTGGACCGCCCGGGACCGCCCCGGACCGCCCGGGACCGCCCCGGACCGCCCCGGACCGCCCGGGACCGCCCCGGACCGCCCGGGACCGCCCGGGACCGCCCAGGACCGCCCGGGACCGCTCGGGACCGCCCGGGACCGCCCGGGATCGCCCGGGACCCCCCAGGACCGCCCTGGAACGCCCTGGAACGCCCGGGACCACCCGGGACCGCTCGGGACCGCCCGGGACCGCCCGGGACCGCACGGGACAGCCCGGGACTGCCCGGGACCGCCCGGGACCGCCCCGGACCGCCCGGGACCGCCTCGGACCGCCCGGGACCGCCCAGGACCGCCCGGACCGCCCCGGACCGCCCAGGACCGCCCCGGACCGCCAGGGACCGCCCGGGACCACCCGGGACCGTACGGGACCGCCCGGGACCGCCCGGGACCGCCCGGGACCGCCCGGGACCGGCCGGGACCGTACGGGACCGCCCGGGACCGCCCGGGACCGCCCGGGACCGCCCCGGACCGCCCGGGACCGCCCGGACCACCCGCGACGGCCCCGGACCGCCCAGGACCGCCCCGGACCGCCCGGGACCGCCCCGGACCGCCCGGGACCGCCCCGGACCGCCCGGGACTGCCCCGGACCGCCCGGGTCCGCCCAGGACCGCCCGGGACCGCCCGGGACCGCCCGGGACCACCCGGGACCGCCCTGGACCGCTCGGGACCACCCTGGAACGCACCGGACCGCTCGGGTCCGGCCCGGACCGCCCGGGACCGCCCCGGACCGCCCGGGACCGCCCTGGACCGCCCCGGACCGCCAGGGACCGAACCGGACCGCCCGGGACCGCCCCGGACCGCCCGGGACCGCCCCGGACCGCCGGGGACCGCCCCGGACCACCAGGGACCACCCCGGACCGCCCGGGACCGCCCCGGACCGCCCGGGACTGCCCGGGACCGCCCGGGACCGCCCCGGACCGCCCGGAACCGCCCGGGACCGCCCGGGACAACCCGGGACCGCCCGGACCACCCGGGACCGCCCAGGACCGCCCGGGACCGCCCGGGACCGCCCGGGAGCGCCCGGGACCGCCCAGAACCGCCCGGGAACGCCCCGGACCACCCGGGACCGCCCCGGACCGCCCGGGACCGCCCCGGACCGCCCGGGACCGCCCCGGACCGCCCGGGACCGCCCCGGACCGCCCGGGACCGCCCAGGACAGCCCGGGACAGCCCCAGACCGCCCGGGACCGCCCAGGACCGCCCGGGACCGCCCGAGACCGCCCGGGACCACCCGGGACCGCCCGGGACCGCCCGGGACCGGCCCGGACCGCCCGGGACCGCCCCGGACCGCCCGGGACCGCCCCCGACTGCCCGGGACCGCCCTGGACCACCCGGGACCGCCCTGGAACGCCCGGGACCGCCCTGGAATGCCCGGACCGCCCGGGACCGCCCGGAACCGCCCCGGATCGCCCCCGGACCGCCTCGGACCGCCCGGGACCGCCCAGGACCGCCCTGGACCGCTCGGGACCGCCCGGGACCGCCCGGGACCGCCCGGGACCCCCCAGGACCGCCCTGGAACGCCCTGGAACGCCCGGGACTGCCCGCGACCGCCGGGACCGCCCGGGACCGCCCCGGGACCGCACGGGACCGCCCGGGGACTGCCCGGGACCGCCCGGGGACCGCCCTGGACCGCCCGGGACCGCCTCGGACCGCCCGGGACCGCCCAGGACCGCCCGGGACCGCCCCGGACCGCCCAGGACCGCCCCGGACCGCCCAGGACCGCCCTAGAACGCCCGGGACCGCCCGGGACCGCCCGGGACCGCCCCGGACCGCCCGGGACCGCCTCGGACCGCCCGGGACCGCCCAGGACCGCCCAGGACCGCCCTGGACCGCCCGGGACCGCCCTGGAACGCCCGGGACAGCCCGGGACCGCCCGGGACCGCCCGGGACCGCCCGGGACCGCCCAGGACCGCCTGGGACCGCCCGGGACCGCCCCAGCCCGCCGGGACCGCCCCGGACCGCCCGTGACCGCCCCCGACCGCCCGGGACCGCCCGGGACCGCCCAGGACCGCCCTGGACCGCCCGGGACCGCCTCGGAACGCCCGGGACCGCCCAGGACCGCCCGGGACCGCCCTGGACCGCCCGGGACCGCCCTGGAATGCCCGGGACCGCCCGGGATCGCCCGGGACCGCCTGGGACCGCCCGGGACCGCCCGGGACCGCTCGGGACCGCCCTGGACCGCCCGGGACTGCCCCGGACCGCCCGGGACCGCCCGGGACCGCCCGAGACCGCCCGGGACCGCCCGGGACCACCCGGGACCCGCCCTGGACCGCCCGGGACCGCCCTGGCACGCCCCGGACCGCCCGGGTCCGGCCCGGACCGCCCGGGAACCGCCCCGGACCGCCCGGGACCGCCCCGGACCGCCCCGGACCACCCGGGACCGCCCCGGACCGCCCGGGACCGCCCGGGACCGCCCAGGACCGCCCGGGACCGCTCGGGACCGCCCGGGACCGCCCGGGACCGCCCGGGACCCTACAGGACCGCCCTGGAACGCCTGGAACGCCCGGCACCACCCGGGACCGCCCGGACCGCCCGGGACCGCCCGGGACCGCACGGGACCGCCCGGGACTGCCCGGGACCGCCCGGGACCGCCCCGGACCGCCCGGGACCGCCTGGACCGCCCGGGACCGCCCAGGACCGCCCGGACCGCCCCGGACCGCCCAGGACCGCCCCGGACCGCCAGGGACCGCCCGGGACCACCCGGGACCGCACGGGACCGCCCGGGACCGCCCGGGACCGCCCGGGACCGCCCGGGACCGGCCGGGACCGCACGGGACCGCCCGGGACCGCCCGGGACCGCCCGGGACCGCCCCGGACCGCCCGGGACCGCCCTGGACCGCCCGCGACGGCCCCGGACCGCCCAGGACCGCCCCGGACCGCCCCGGGACCGCCCCGGACCGCCCGGGACCGCCCCGGACCGCCCGGGACTGCCCCGGACCGCCCGGGTCCGCCCAGGACCGCCCGGGACCGCCCGGGACCGCCCGGGACCACCCGGGACCGCCCTGGACCGCCCGGGACCGCCCTGGAACGCCCCGGACCGCCCGGGTCCGGCCCGGACCGCCCGGGACCGCCCCGGACCGCCCGGGACCGCCCCGGACCGCCCCGGACCGCCCGGGACCGAACCGGACCGCCCGGGACCGCCCCGGACCGCCCGGGACCGCCCTGGACCGCCGGGGACCGCCCCGGACCACCAGGGACCACCCCGGACCGCCCGGGACCGCCCCGGACCGCCCGGGACTGCCCGGGACCGCCCGGGACCGCCCCGGACCGCCCGGAACCGCCCGGGACCGCCCTGGACAACCCGGGACCGCCCGGACCACCCGGGACCGCCCAGGACCGCCCTGGACCGCCCGGGACCGCCCGGGAGCGCCCGGGACCGCCCCGGACCGCCCGGGAACGCCCGGATCACCCGGGACCACCCCGGACCGCCCGGGACCGCCCCGGACCGCCCGGGACCGCCCCGGACCGCCCGGGAATGCCCCGGACCGCCCGGGACCGCCCAGGACCGCGTGGGACAGCCCCAGACCGCCCGGGACCGCCCAGGACCGCCCGGGACCGCCCGGGACCGCCCGGGACCACCCGGGACCGCCCGGGACCGCCCGGGACCGCCCCGGACCGCCCGGGACTGCCCCGGACCGCCCGGGACCGCCCCCGACTGCCCGGGACCGCCCTGGACCACCCGGGACCGCCCTGGAACGCCCGGGACCGCCCTGGAATGCCCGGGACCGCCCGGGACCGCCCGGGACCGCCCCGGATCGCCCCGGACCGCCTCGGACCGCCCGGGACCGCCCAGGACCGCCCGGGACCGCTCGGGACCGCCCGGGACCGCCCGGGACCGCCCGTGACCCCCCCAGGACCGCCCTGGAACGCCCTGGAACGCCCGGAACTGCCCGGGACCGCCCGGGACCGCCCGGGACCGCCCGGGACCGCACAGGACCGCCCGGGACTGCCCGGGACCGCCCGGGACCGCCCCGGACCACCCGGGACCGCCTCGGACCGCCCGGGACCGCCCAGGACCGCCCGGGACCGCCCCGGACCGCCCAGGACCGCCCCGGACCGCCAAGGACCGCCCTAGAACGCCCGGGACCGCCCGGAACCGCCCGGGACCGCCCGGACCGCCCGGGACCGCCTCGGACCGCCCGGGACCGCCCAGGACCGCCCGGGACCGCCCTGGACCGCCCGGGACCGCCCGGGACCGCCCGGGACCGCCCAGGACCGCCTGGGACCGCCCGGGACCGCCCCAGCCCGCCGGGACCGCCCCGGACCGCCCGGGACCGCCCCGGACCACCCGGGACCGCCCGGGACCGCCCAGGACCGCCCTGGACCGCCCGGGACCGCCTCGGACCGCCCGGGACCGCCCAGGACCGACCGGGACCGGCCCCTGGACCGCCCGGGACCGCCCTGGAACGCCCGGGACCGCCCGGGATCGCCCGGGACCGCCTGGGACCGCCCGGGACCGCCCGGGACCGCCCAGGACCGCCCTGGAACGCCCGGGACCGCCCGGGACCGCTCGGGACCGCCCTGGACCGCCCGGGACCGCCCTGGAACGCCCGGGACCGCCCGGGACCGCCCGGGACCGCCCGGGACCGCCCGGACCGCCTGGGACCGCCCGGACCGCCCCGGACCGCCAGGGACCGCCCGGGACCACCCGGGACCGCACGGGACCGCCCGGGACCGCCCGGGACCGCCCTTGACCGCCCGGGACCGGCCGGGACCGCACGGGACCGCCCGGGACCGCCCGGGACCGCCCGGGACCGCCCCGGACCGCCCGGGATCGCCCCGGACCACCCGCGACGGCCCAGACCGCCCAGGACCGCCCCGGACTGCCCGGGAACGCCCAGGACCGCCGGGACCACCCGGGATCGCCGGGACCGGCTGGGACCGCCCGGGACCGCCCGGGACCGCCCGGGACCGCCCTGGAACGCCCGGGACCGCCCGGGACCGCTCGGGACCGCCCAGGACCGCCCGGGACCGCCCTGGAACGCCCGGGACCGCCCGGGACCGCCGGGACCTCCCGGGACCGCCCTGGGACCGCCCGGGACCGCCCCGGACCGCCAGGGACCGCCCGGGATCACCCGGGACCGCACGGGACCGCCCGGGACCGCCCGGGACCGCCCGGGACCGCCCAGGACCGGCCGGGACCGCACGGGACCGCCCGGGACCGCCCGGGACCGCCCGGGACCGCCCGGGACCGCCCGGACCGCCCGGGACCGCCCCGGACCACCCGGGACGGCCCCGGACCGCCCAGGACTGCCCCGGACCGCCCGGGACCGCCCCGGACCGCCCGGGACCGCCCCGGACCGCCCGGGACTGCCCCGGACCGCCCGGGACCGCCCGGGACCGCCCGGGACCGCCCGGGTCCGCCCGGGACCACCCGGGACCGCCCTGGACCGCCCCGGGACCGCCCTGGAACGCCCCGGACCGCCCTGGTCCGGCCCGGACCGCGCCGGGACCGCCCCGGACCGCCCGGGACCGCCCGCCGGACCGCCCCGGACCGCCCGGGACCGCCCCGGCCGCCCGGGACTGCCCGGACCGCCCGGGACCGCCCCGGACCGCCGGGGACCGCCCCGGACCGCCAGGGACCACCCCGGACCGCCCGGGACCGCCCAGGACCGCCCGGGACCGCTCTGGACCGCCCGGGACCGCCCTGGAACGCCCGGGACAGCCCGGGACTACCCGGGACCGCCCGGGACCGCCCGGGACCGCCCAGGACCGCCCTGGAACGCCCGGGACCGCCCGGGACCGCCCGGGACCGCCCCTGGAACGCCCGGGACCGCCCTGGAACGCCAGGGACCGCCCGGGACCGCCCGGGACCGCCCGGGACCGCCCGGGACCGCCTGGGACCGCCCTGGACCGCCCCAGACCGCCCGGGACCGCCCGGGTCCGCCCGGGACCGCACGGGACCGCCCGGGACCCGCCCGGGACCGCCCGGGACCGCCCGGGACCGGCCAGGACCGCCGGGACCGCCCCGGACCGCCCGGGACCGCCCCGGACCGCCCGGGACCGCCCGGGACCGCCCAGGACCGCCCCGGACCGCCTGGGACCGCCTCGGACCGCCCGGGACCGCCCAGGACCGCCCGGGACCGCCCTGGACCGCCCGGGACCGCCCTGGAACGCCCGGGACCGCCGGATCGCCCGGGACCGCCTGGGACCGCCCGGGACCGCCCGGGACCGCCCAGGACCGCCCTGGAACGCCCGGGACCGCCCGGGACCGCTCGGGACCGCCCTGGACCGCCCGGGACCGCCCTGGAACGCCCGGGACCGCCCGGGACCGCCCGGGACCGCCCGGGACCGCCTGGGACCGCCCGGGACCGCTCCGGACCGCCAGGGACCGCCCGGGACCACCCGGGACCGCACGGGACCGCCCGGGACCGCCCGGGACCGCCCGCGACCGCCCAGGACCGGCCGGGACCGCACGGGACCGGCCCGGGACCGCCCGGGACCGCCCGGGGACCGCCCCGGACCGCCCGGGACCGCCCGGACCACCCGGGACGGCCCCGGACCGCCCAGGACTGCCCCGGACCGCCCGGGACCGCCCCGGACCGCCCGGGACCGCCCCGGACCGCCCGGGACTGCCCCCGACCGCCCGGGACCGCCCGGGATCGCCCGGGACCGCCCGGGACCGCCCGGGACCACCCGGGACCGCCCTGGACCGGCCGGGACCGCCCTGGAACGCCCCGGACCGCCCGGGTCCGGCCCGGACCGCCCGGGACCGCCCCGGACCGCCCGGGACCTCCGGGACCGCCTGGGACCGCCCGGGACCGCCCCGGACCGCCAGGGACCGCCCGGGATCACCCGGGACCGCACGGGACCGCCCGGGACCGCCCGGGACCGCCCGGACCGCCCAGGACCGGCCGGGACCGCACGGGACCGCCCGGGACCGCCCGGGACCGCCCGGGACCGCCCGGGACCGCCCCGGACCGCCCGGGACCGCCCGGACCACCCGGGACGGCCCCGGACCGCCCAGGACTGCCCCGGACCGCCCGGGACCGCCCCGGACCGCCCGGGACCGCCCCGGACCGCCCGGGACTGCCCCGGACCGCCCGGGACCGCCCGGGACCGCCCGGGACCGCCCGGGACCGCCCGGGACCACCCGGGACCGCCCTGGACCGCCCGGGACCGCCCTGGAACGCCCCGGACCGCCCTGGTCCGGCCCGGACCGCCCGGGACCGCCCCGGACCGCCCGGGACCGCCCCGGACCGCCCCGGACCGCCCGGGACCGCCCCGGACCGCCCGGGACTGCCCCGGACCGCCCGGGACCGCCCCGGACCGCCGGGGACCGCCCCGGACCGCCAAGGACCACCCCGGACCGCCCGGGACCGCCCAGGACCGCCCGGGACCGCTCTGGACCGCCCGGGACCGCCCTGGAACGCCCGGGACAGCCCGGGACTACCCGGGGACCGCCCGGGACCGCCCGGGACCGCCCAGGACCGCCCTGGAACGCCCGGGACCGCCCGGGACCGCCCGGGACCGCCCTGGAACGCCCGGGACCGCCCTGGAACGCCAGGGACCGCCCGGCCGCCGGGACCGCCCGGGACCGCCCGGGACCGCCTGGGACCGCCCCCCCTGGACCGCCCCAGACCGCCCGGGACCGCCCGGGTCCCGCCCGGGACCGCCCGGGACCGCCCGGGACCGGCCAGGACCGCCGGGACCGCCCCGGACCGCCCGGGACCGCCCCGGACCGCCCGGGACCGCCCGGGACCGCCCAGGACCGCCCCGGACCGCCTGGGACCGCCTCGGACCGCCCGGGACCGCCCAGGACCGCCCGGGACCGCCCTGGACCGCCCGGGACCGCCCTGGAACGCCCGGGACCGCCCGGGATCGCCCGGGACCGCCTGGGACCGCCAGGGACCGCCCGGGACCGCCCAGGACCGCCCTGGAACGCCCGGGACCGCCCGGACCGCTCGGGACCGCCCTGGACCGCCCGGGACCGCCCTGGAACGCCCGGGACCGCCCGGGACCGCCCGGGACCGCCCGGGACCGCCTGGGACCGCCCGGGACCGCCCCGGACCGCCAGGGACCGCCCGGGACCACCCGGGACCGCACGGGACCGCCCGGGACCGCCCTGGACCGCCCGCGACCGCCCAGGACCGGCCGGGACCGCACGGGACCGCCCGGGACCGCCCGGGACCGCCCGGGACCGCCCAGGACCGCCCCGGACCGCCTGGGACCGCCTCGGACCGCCCGGGACCGCCCAGGACCGCCCGGGACCGCCCTGGACCGCCCGGGACCGCCCTGGAACGCCCGGGACCGCCCGGGATCGCCCGGGACCGCCTGGGACCGCCCGGGACCGCCCGGGACCGCCAGGACCGCCCTGGAACGCCCGGGACCGCCCGGGACCGCTCGGGACCGCCCTGGACCGCCCGGGACCGCCCTGGAACGCCCGGGACCGCCCGGGACCGCCCGGGACCGCCCGGGACCGCCTGGGACCGCCCGGGACCGCCCCGGACCGCCAGGGACCGCCCGGGACCACCCGGGACCGCACGGGACCGCCCGGGACCGCCCGGGACCGCCCGCGACCGCCCAGGACCGGCCGGGACCGCACGGGACCGCCCGGGACCGCCCGGGACCGCCCGGGACCGCCCCGGACCGCCCGGGACCGCCCCGGACCACCCGGGACGGCCCCGGACCGCCCAGGACTGCCCCGGACCGCCCGGGACCGCCCCGGACCGCCCGGGACCGCCCCGGACCGCCCGGGACTGCCCCCGACCGCCCGGGACCGCCCGGGACCGCCCGGGACCGCCCGGGACCGCCGGGACCACCCGGGACCGCCCTGGACCGCCCGGGACCGCCCTGGAACGCCCCGGACCGCCCGGGTCCGGCACGGACCGCCCGGGACCGCCCCGGACCGCCCGGGACCGCCCCGGACCGCCCCGGACCGCCCGGGACCGCCCCGGACCGCCCGGGACCGCCCCGGACCGCCCGGGACCGCCCCGGACCGCCGGGGACCGCCCCGGACCGCCAGGGACCACCCCGGACCACCCGGGACCGCCCCGGACCGCCCGGGACCGCCCCGGACCGCCCGGGACCGCCCCGGACTGCCCGGGAACGCCCAGGACCACCCGGGATCGCCCGGGACCGCCTGGGACCGCCCGGGACCGCCCGGGACCGCCCAGGACCGCCCGGGACCGCCCGGGACCGCCCGGGAGCGCCCGGGACCGCCCCGGACCGCCCGGGACCGCCCCGGACCACCCGGGATCGCCCCGGACCACCCGGGACGGCCCCGACCGCCCAGGACCGCCCCGGACTGCCCGGGAACGCCCAGGACCGCCCGGGACCACCCGGGATCGCCCGGGACCGCCTGGGACCGCCCGGGACCGCCCGGACCGCCCAGGACCGCCCTGGAACGCCCGGGACCGCCCGGGACCGCTCGGGACCGCCCTGGACCGCCCGGGACCGCCCTGGAACGCCCGGGACCGCCCGGGACCGCCCGGGACCGCCTGGGACCGCCCAGGACCGCCCCGGACCGCCAGGGACCGCCCGGGACCACCCGGGACCGCACGGGACCGCCCGGGACCGCCCGGGACCGCCCGGGACCGCCCAGGACCAGCCGGGACCGCACGGGACCGCCCGGGACCGCCCGCGACCGCCCGGGACCGCCCCGGACCGCCCGGGACCGCCCCGGACCACCCGGGATGGCCCCGGACCGCCCAGGACTGCCCCGGACCGCCCGGGACCGCCCCGGACCGCCCGGGACCGCCCCGGACCGCCCGGGACTGCCCCGGACCGCCCGGGACCGCCCGGGACCGCCCGGGACCGCCCGGGACCGCCCGGGACCACCCGGGACCGCCCTGGACCGCCCGGGACCGCCCTGGAAACGCCCCGGACCGCCCGGGTCCGGCCCGGACCGCCCGGGACCGCCCCGGACCGCCCGGGACCGCCCCGGACCGCCCCGGACCGCCCGGGACCGCCCTGGACCGCCCGGGACCGCCCTGGAACGCCAGGGACCGCCCGGGACCGCCCGGAACCGCCCGGGACCGCCTGGGACCGCCCTGGACCGCCCCAGACCGCCCGGGACCGCCCGGGTCCGCCCGGGACCGCACGGGACCGCCCGGGACCGCCCGGGACCGCCCGGGACCGCCCGGGACCGCCCGGGACCGGCCAGGACCGCCGGGACCGCCCCGGACCGCCCAGGACCGCCCCGGACCGCCCGGGACCGCCCGGGACCGCCCAGGACCGCCCCGGACCGCCCGGGACCGCCTCGGACCGCCCGGGACCGCCCAGGACCGCCCGGGACCGCCCTGGACCGCCCGGGACCGCCCTGGAACGCCCGGGACCGCCCGGGACCGCCCAGGACCGCCTGGGACCGCCCGGGACCGCCCCAGCCCGCCGGGACCGCCCCGGACCGCCCGGGACCGCCCCGGACCGCCCGGGACCGCCCGGGACCGCCCAGGACCGCCCTGGACCGCCCGGGACCGCCTCGGACCGCCCGGGACCGCCCAGGACCGCCCGGGACCGCCCTGGACCGCCCGGGACCGCCCTGGAACGCCCGGGACCGCCCGGGATCGCCCGGGACCGCCTGGGACCGCCCGGGACCGCCCGGGACCGCCCA
Source organism: Petromyzon marinus (assembly GCF_048934315.1). NCBI lineage: Eukaryota > Metazoa > Chordata > Hyperoartia > Petromyzontiformes > Petromyzontidae > Petromyzon > Petromyzon marinus. The sequence continues at coordinate 65,035 of NW_027423375.1, forward strand.
GGACCGCCCTGGAACGCCCGGGACCGCCCGGGACCGCTCGGGACCGCCCTGGACCGCCCGGGACCGCCCTGGAACGCCCGGGACCGCCCGGGACCGCCTGGGACCGCCCGGGACCGCCCGGGACCGCCTGGGACCGCCCGGGACCGCCCCGGACCGCCAGGGACCGCCCGGGACCACCCGGGACCGCACGGGACCGCCCGGGACCGCCCGGGACCGCCCTTGACCGCCCGGGACCGGCCGGGACCGCACGGGACCGCCCAGGACCGCCCGGGACCGCCCTGGACCGCCCGGGACCGCCCTGGAACGCCCGGGACCGCCCGGGACCGCCCAGGACCGCCTGGGACCGCCCGGGACCGCCCCAGCCCGCCGGGACCGCCCGGACCGCCCGGGACCGCCCCGGACCGCCCGGGACCGCCCGGGACCGCCCAGGACCGCCCTGGACCGCCCGGGACCGCCTCGGACCGCCAGGGACCGCCCAGGACCGCCCGGGACCGCCCTGGACCGCCTGGGACCGCCCTGGAACGCCCGGGACCGCCCGGGATCGCCCGGGACCGCCTGGGACCGCCCGGGACCGCCCGGGACCGCCCAGGACCGCCCTGGAACGCCCGGGACCGCCCGGGACCGCTCGGGACCGCCCTGGACCGCCCGGGACCGCCCTGGAACGCCCGGGACCGCCCGGGACCCTGGGACCGCCCGGGACCGCCCGGGACCGCCTGGGACCGCCCGGGACCGCCCCGGACCGCCAGGGACCGCCCGGGACCACCCGGGACCGCACGGGACCGCCCGGGACCGCCCGGGACCGCCCTTGACCGCCCGGGACCGGCCGGGACCGCACGGGACCGCCCGGGACCGCCCGGGACCGCCCGGGACCGCCCCGGACCGCCCGGGATCGCCCCGGACCACCCGCGACGGCCCCAGACCGCCCAGGACCGCCGCGGACTGCCCGGGAACGCCCAGGACCGCCCGGGACCACCCGGGATCGCCCGGGACCGCCTGGGACCGCCCGGGACCGCCCGGGACCGCCCAGGACCGCCCTGGAACGCCCGGGACCGCCCGGGACTGCTCGGGACCGCCCTGGACCGCCCGGGACCGCCCTGGAACGCCCGGGACCGCCCGGGACCGCCCGGGACCTCCCGGGACCGCCTGGGACCGCCCGGGACCGCCCCGGACCGCCAGGGACCGCCCGGGACCACCCGGGACCGCACGGGACCGCCCGGGACCGCCCGGGACCGCCCGGGACCGCCCAGGACCGGCCGGGACCGCACGGGACCGCCCGGGACCGCCCGGGACCGCCCGGGACCGCCCGGGACCGCCCCGGACCGCCCGGGACCGCCCCGGACCACCCGGGACGGCCCCGGACCGCCCAGGACTGCCCTGGACCGCCCGGGACCGCCCCGGACCGCCCGGGACCGCCCCGGACCGCCCGGGACTGCCCCGGACCGCCCGGACCGCCCGGGACCGCCAGGGACCGCCCGGACCGCCCGGGACCACCCGGGACCGCCCTGGACCGCCCGGGACCGCCCTGGAACGCCCCGGACCGCCCTGGTCCGGCCAGGACCACCCGGGACCGCCCCGGACCGCCGGGACCGCCCCGGACCGCCCCGGACCGCCCGGGACCGCCCCGGACCGCCCGGGACTGCCCCGGACCGCCCGGGACCGCCCCGGACCGCCGGGGACCGCCCTGGACCGCCAGGGACCACCCCGGACCGCCCGGGACCGCCCAGGACCGCCCGGGACCGCCCTAGACCGCCCGGGACCGCCCTGGAACGCCCGCGACAGCCCGGGACTGCCCGGGACCGCCCGGGACCGCCCGGGACCGCCCAGGACCGCCCTGGAACGCCCGGGACCGCCCGGGACCGCCCGGGACCGCCCTGGACCGCCCGGGACCGCCCTGGAACGCCAGGGACCGCCCGGGACCGCCCGGGACCGCCCGGGACCGCCCGGGACCGCCTGGAACCGCCCTGGACCGCCCCAGACCGCCCGGGACCGCCCGGGTCCGCCCGGGACCGCACGGGACCGCCCGGGACCGCCCGGGACCGCCCGGGACCGCCCGGGACCGGCCAGGACCGCCGGGACCGCCCCGGACCGCCCGGGACCGCCCCGGACCGCCCGGGACCGCCCGGGACCGCCCAGGACCGCCCCGGACCGCCCGGGACCGCCTCGGACCGCCCGGGACCGCCCAGGACCGCCCGGGACCGCCCTGGACCGCCCGGGACCGCCCTGGAACGCCCGGGACCGCCCGGGATCGCCCGGGACCGCCTGGGACCGCCCGGGACCGCCCAGGACCGCCCAGGACCGCCCTGAACGCCCGGGACCGCCCGGGACCGCCCGGGACCGCCCCGGACCGCCCGGGACCGCCCCGGACCACCCGGGACGGCCCCGGACCGCCCAGGACTGCCCCGGACCGCCCGGGACCGCCCCGGACCGCCCGGGACCGCCCCGGACCGCCCGGGACTGCCCCGGACCGCCCGGGACCGCCCGGGACCGCCCGGGACTGCCCGGGACCGCCCGGGACCACCCGGGACCGCCCTGGACCGCCCAGGACCGCCCTGGAACGCCCCGGACCGCCCTGGTCCGGCCCGGACCGCCCGGGACCGCCCCGGACCGCCCGGGACCGCCCCGGACCGCCCCGGACCGCCCGGGACCGCCCCGGACCGCCCGGGACTGCCCCGGACCGCCCGGGACCGCCCCGGACCGCCGGGGACCGCCCCGGACCGCCAGGGACCACCCCGGACCGCCCGGGACCGCCCAGGACCGCCCGGGACCGCCCTGGACCGCCCGGGACCGCCCTGGAACGCCCGGGACAGCCCGGGACTGCCCGGGACCGCCCGGGACCGCCCGGGACCGCCCAGGACCGCCCTGGAACGCCCGGGACCGCCCGAGACCGCCCGGGACCGCCCTGGACTGCCCGGGACCGCCCTGGAACGCCAGGGACCGCCCGGGACCGCCCGGGACCGCCCGGGACCGCCCGGGACCGCCTGGGACCGCCCTGGACCGCCAGACCGCCCGGGACCGCCCGGGTCCGCCCGGGACCGCACGGGACCGCCCGGGACCGCCCGGGACCGCCCGGGACCGCCCGGGACCGGCCAGGACCGCCGGGACCGCCCCCGACCGCCCGGGACCGCCCCGGACCGCCCGGGACCGCCCGGGACCGCCCAGGACCGCCCCGGACCGCCCGGGACCGCCTCGGACCGCCCGGGACCGCCCAGGACCGCCCGGGACCGCCCTGGACCGCCTGGGACCGCCCTGGAACGCCCGGGACCGCCCGGGATCGCCCGGGACCGCCTGGGACCGCCCGGGACCGCCCGGGACCGCCCAGGACCGCCCTGGAACGCCCGGGACCGCCCGGGACCGCCCGGGACCGCCCCGGACCGCCCGGGACCGCCCCGGACCACCCGGGACGGCCCCGGACCGCCCAGGACTGCCCCGGACCGCCCGGGACCGCCCCGGACCGCCCGGGACCGCCCGGACCGCCCGGGACTGCCCCGGACCGCCCGGGACCGCCCGGGACCGCCCGGGACCGCCCGGGACCGCCCGGGACCACCCGGGACCGCCCTGGACCGCCCGGGACCGCCCTGGAACGCCCCGGACCGCCCTGGTCCGGCCCGGACCGCCCGGGACCGCCCCGGACCGCCCGGGACCGCCCCGGACCGCCCCGGACCGCCCGGGACCGCCCCGGACCGCCCGGGACTGCCCCGGACCGCCCGGGACCGCCCCGGACCGCCGGGGACTGCCCCGGACCGCCAGGGACCACCCCGGACCGCCCGGGACCGCCCAGGACCGCCCGGGACCGCCCTGGACCGCCCGGGACCGCCCTGGAACGCCCGGGACAGCCCGGACTGCCCGGGACCGCCCGGGACCGCCCGGGACCGCCCAGGACCGCCCTGGAACGCCCGGGACCGCCCGGGACCGCCCGGGACCGCCCTGGACCGCCCGGGACTGCCCTGGAACGCCAGGGACCGCCCGGGACCGCCCGGGTCCGCCCGGGACCGCCCGGGACCGCCTGGGACCGCCCTGGACCGCCCCAGACCGCCCGGGACCGCCCGGGTCCGCCCGGGACCGCACGGGACCGCCCGGGACCGCCCGGGACCGCCCGGGACCGCCCGGGACCGCCCGGGACCGGCCAGGACCGCCGGGACCGCCCCGGACCGCCCGGGACCGCCCCGGACCGCCCGGGGACCGCCCGGGACCGCCCAGGACCGCCCCGGACCGCCCGGGACCGCCTCGGACCGCCCGGGACCGCCCACGACCGCCCGGGACCGCCCTGGACCGCCCGGGACCGCCCTGGAACGCCCGGGACCGCCCGGGATCGCCCGGGACCGCCTGGGACCGCCCGGGACCGCCCGGGACCCGCCAGGACCGCCCTGGAACGCCCGGGACCGCCCGGGACCGCTCGGGACCGCCCTGGACCGCCCGGGACCGCCCTGGAACGCCCGGGACCGCCCGGGACCGCCCGGGACCGCCCGGGACCGCCTGGGACCGACCGGGACCGCCCCGGACCGCCAGGGACCGCCCGGGACCACCCGGGACCGCACGGACCGCCCGGGACCGCCCGGGACCGCCCGGGACCGCCCAGGACCGGCCGGGACCGCACGGGACCGCCCGGACCGCCCGGGACCGCCCGGGACCGCCCCGGACCGCCCGGGACTGCCCCGGACCACCCGGGACGGCCCGGACCGCCCAGGACTGCCCTGGACCGCCCGGGACCGCCCCGGACCGCCCGGGACCGCCCCGGACCGCCCGGGACTGCCCCGGACCGCCCGGGACCGCTCGGGACCGCCCTGGACCGCCCGGGACCGCCCTGGAACGCCCGGGACCGCCCGGGACCGCCCGGGACCGCCCGGGACCGCCTGGGACCGCCCGGGACCGCCCCGGACCGCCAGGGACCGCCCGGGACCACCCGGGACCGCACGGGACCGCCCGGGATCGCCCGGGACCGCCCGGGACCGCCCAGGACCAGCCGGGACCGCACGGGACCGCCCGGGACCGCCCGGGACCGCCCGGGACCGCCCCGGACCGCCCGGGACCGCCCCGGACCACCCGGGACGGCCCCGGACCGCCCAGGACTGCCCCGGACCGCCCGGGACCGCCCTGGACCGCCCGGGACCGCCCTGGAACGCCAGGGACCGCCCGGGACCGCCCGGGACCGCCCGGGACCGCCTGGGACCGCCTGGGACCGCCCTGGACCGCCCCAGACCGCCCGGGACCGCCCGGGTCCGCCCGGGACCGCACGGGACCGCCCGGGACCGCCCGGGACCGCCCGGGACCGGCCAGGACCGCCGGGACCGCCCCGGACCGCCCGGGACCGCCCCGGACCGCCCGGGACCGCCCGGGACCGCCCAGGACCGCCCCGGACCGCCCGGGACCGCCTCGGACCGCCCGGGACCGCCCAGGACCGCCCGGGACCGCCCTGGACCGGCCGGGACCGCCCTGGAACGCCCGGGACCGCCCGGGATCGCCCGGGACCGCCTGGGACCGCCCGGGACCGCCCGGGACCGCCCAGGACTGCCCTGGAACGCCCGGGACCGCCCGGGACCGCTCGGGACCGCCCTGGACCGCCCGGGACCGCCCTGGAACGCCCGGGACCGCCCAGGACCGCCCGGGACCGCCCGGTACCGCCTGGGACCGACCGGGACCGCCCCGGACCGCCAGGGACCGCCCGGGACCACCCGGGACCGCACGGGACCACCCGGGACCGCCCGGGACCGCCCGGGACCGCCCAGGACCGGCCGGGACCGCACAGGACCGCCCGGGACCGCCCGGGACCGCCCGGGACCGCCCCGGACCGCCCGGGACCGCCCCGGACCACCCGGGACGGCCCCGGACCGCCCAGGACTGCCCGGGACCGCCCCGGACCGCCCGGGACTGCCCCGGACCGCCCGGGACCGCTCGGGACCGCCCTGGACCGCCCGGGACCGCCCCTGGAACGCCCGGGACCGCCCGGGACCGCCCGGGACCGCCTGGGACCGCCCGGGATCGCCCCGGACCGCCTCGGACCGCCCGGGACCGCCCAGGACTGCCCGGGACCGCTCGGGACCGCCCGGGACCGCCCGGGACCGCCCGGGACCCCCCAGGACCGCCCTGGAACGCCCTGGAACGCCCGGGACCACCCGGGACCGCCCGGGACCGCCCGGGACCGCCCGGGACCGCACGGGACCGCCCGGGACTGCCCGGGACCGCCCAGGACCGCCCCGGACCGCCCGGGACCGCCTCGGACCGCCCGGGACCGCCCAGGACCGCCCGGGACCGCCCCGGACCGCCCAGGACCGCCCCGGACCGCCAGGACCGCCCGGGACCACCCGGGGACCGCACGGGACCGCCCGGGACCGCCCGGGGACCGCCCGGGACCGCCCGGGACCGGCCGGGACGCACGGGACCGCCCGGGACCGCCCGGGACCGCCCGGGACCGCCCCGGACCGCCCGGGACCGCCCCGGACCACCCGCGACGGCCCCGGACCGCCCAGGACCGCCCCGGACCGCCCGGGACCGCCCCGGACCGCCCGGGACCGCCCCGGACCGCCCGGGACCGCCCCGGACCGCCCGGGACCGCCCGGGACCGCCCGGGACCGGCCGGGACCGCACGGGACCGCCCGGGACCGCCCGGGACCGCCCGGGACCGCCCCGGACCGCCCGGGGACCGCCCCGGACCACCCGCGACGGCCCCGGACCGCCCAGGACCGCCCCGGACCGCCCGGGACCGCCCCGGACCGCCCCGGACCGCCCCGGACCGCCCGGGACCGCCCCGGACCGCCCGGGACTGCCCCGGACCGCCCGGGACCGCCCCGTACCGCCGGGGACCGCCCCGGACCGCCAGGGACCACCCCGGACCGCCCGGGACCGCCCAGGACCGCCCGGGACCGCCCTGGACCGCCCGGGACCGCCCTGGAACGCCCGGGACAGCCCGGGACTGCCCGGGACCGCCCGGGACCGCCCGGGACCGCCCAGGACCGCCCTGGAACGCCCGGGACCGCCCGAGACCGCCCGGGACCGCCCTGGACTGCCCGGGACCGCCCTGGAACGCCAGGGACCGCCCGGGACCCGCCCGGACCGCCCGGGACCGCCCGGGACCGCCTGGGACCGCCCTGGACCGCCCAGACCGCCCGGGACCGCCCGGGTCCGCCCGGGACCGCACGGGACCGCCCGGGACCGCCCGGGACCGCCCGGGACCGCCCGGGACCGGCCAGGACCGCCGGGACCGCCCCGGACCCGCCCGGGACCGCCCCGGACCGCCCGGGACCGCCCGGGACCGCCCAGGACCGCCCCGGACCGCCCGGGACCGCCTCGGACCGCCCGGGACCGCCCAGGACCGCCCGGGACCGCCCTGGACCGCCCGGGACCGCCCTGGAACGCCCGGGACCGCCCGGGATCGCCCGGGACCGCCTGGGACCGCCCGGGACCGCCCGGGACCGCCCAGGACCGCCCTGGAACGCCCGGGACCGCCCGGGACCGCACGGGACCGCCCGGACCGCCCGGGACCGCCCCGGACCACCCGGGACGGGCCCCGGACCGCCCAGGACTGCCCCGGACCGCCCGGGACCGCCCCGGACCGCCCGGGACCGCCCCGGACCGCCCGGGACTGCCCGGACCGCCCGGGACCGCCCGGGACCGCCCGGGACCGCCCGGGACCGCCCGGGACCACCCGGGACCGCCCTGGACCGCCCGGGACCGCCCTGGAACGCCCCGGACCGCCCTGTCCGGCCCGAACCGCCCGGGACCGCCCCGGACCGCCCGGGACCGCCCCGGACCGCCCCGGACCGCCCGGGACCGCCCCGGACCGCCCGGGACTGCCCGGACCGCCCGGGGACCGCCCCGGACCGCCGGGGACTGCCCCGGACCGCCAGGACCACCCCGGACCGCCCGGGGACCGCCCAGGACCGCCCGGGACCGCCCTGGACCGCCCGGGACCGCCCTGGAACGCCCGGGACAGCCCGGGACTGCCCGGGACCGCCCGGGACCGCCCGGGACCGCCCAGGACCGCCTGAACGCCCGGGACCGCCCGGGACCGCACGGACCGCCCGGGACCGCCCGGGACCGCCCGGGACCGCCCGGGACCGCCCGGGACCGGCCAGGACCGCCGGGACCGCCCCGGACCGCCCGGACCGCCCCGGACCGCCCGGGACCGCCCGGGACCGCCCAGGACCGCCCCGGACCGCCCGGGACCGCCTCGGACCGCCCGGGACCGCCCACGACCGCCCGGGACCGCCCTGGACCGCCCGGGACCGCCCTGGAACGCCCGGGACCGCCCGGGATCGCCCGGGACCGCCTGGGACCGCCCGGGACCGCCCGGGACCGCCCAGGACCGCCCTGGAACGCCCGGGACCGCCCGGGACCGCTCGGGACCGCCCTGGACCGCCCGGGACCGCCCTGGAACGCCCGGGACCGCCCGGGACCGCCCGGGACCGCCCGGGACCGCCTGGGACCGACCGGGACCGCCCCGGACCGCCAGGGACCGCCCGGACCACCCGGGACCGCACGGGACCGCCCGGGACCGCCCGGGACCGCCCGGGACCGCCCAGGCCCGGCCGGGACCGCACGGGACCGCCCGGGACCGCCCGGGACCGCCCGGGACCGCCCCGGACCGCCCGGGACTGCCCCGGACCACCCGGGACGGCCCCGGACCGCCCAGGACTGCCCTGGACCGCCCGGGACCGCCCCGGACCGCCCGGGACCGCCCCGGACCGCCCGGGACTGCCCCGGACCGCCCGGGACCGCTCGGGACCGCCCTGGACCGCCCGGGACCGCCCTGGAACGCCCAGGACCGCCCGGGACCGCCCGGGACCGCCTGGGACCGCCCGGGACCGCCCCGGACCGCCAGGGACCGCCCGGGACCACCCGGGACCGCACGGGACCGCCCGGGATCGCCGGGACCGCCCGGGACCGCCCAGGACCAGCCGGGACCGCACGGACCGCCCGGACCGCCCGGGACCGCCCGGGACCGCCCCGGACCGCCCGGGACCGCCCCGACCACCCGGGACGGCCCCGGACCGCCCAGGACTGCCCCGGACCGCCCGGGACCGCCCTGGACCGCCCGGGACCGCCCTGGAACGCCAGGGACCGCCCGGGACCGCCCGGGACCGCCCGGGACCGCCCGGGACCGCCTGGGACCGCCCTGGACCGCCCCAGACCGCCCGGGACCGCCCGGGTCCGCCCGGGACCGCACGGGACCGCCCGGGACCGCCCGGGACCGCCCGGGACCGCCCGGGACCGGCCAGGACCGCCGGGACCGCCCCGGACCGCCCGGGACCGCCCCGGACCGCCCGGGACCGCCCGGGACCGCCCAGGACCGCCCCGGACCGCCCGGGACCGCCTCGGACCGCCCGGGACCCGCCCAGGACCGCCCGGGACCGCCCTGGACCGGCCGGGACCGCCCTGGAACGCCCGGGACCGCCCGGGATCGCCCGGGACCGCCTGGGACCGCCCGGGACCGCCCGGGACCGCCCAGGACCGCCCTGGAACGCCCGGGACCGCCCGGGACCGCTCGGGACCGCCCTGGACCGCCCGGGACCGCCCTGGAACGCCCCGGGACCGCCCAGGACCGCGAGGGACCGCCCGGTACCGCCTGGGACCGACCGGGACCGCCCCGACCACCCAGGGACCGCCCGGGACCACCGGGACCGCACGGGACCACCCGGGACCGCCCGGGACCGCCCGGGACCGCCCAGGACCGGCCGGGACCGCACGGGACCGCCGGGACCGCCCGGGACCGCCCGGGACCGCCCCGGAACCGCCCGGGACCGCCCCGGACCACCCGGGACGGCCCCGGACCGCCCAGGACTGCCCGGGACCGCCCCGGACCGCCGGGACTGCCCCGGACCGCCCGGGACCGCTCGGGACCGCCCTGGACCGCCCGGGACCGCCCTGGAACGCCCGGGACCGCCCGGGACCGCCCGGGACCGCCTGGGACCGCCCGGGATCGCCCCGGACCGCCTCGGACCGCCCGGGACCGCCCAGGACTGCCCGGGACCGCTTGGGACCGCCCGGGACCGCCCGGGACCGCCCGGGACCCCCCCAGGACCGCCCTGGAACGCCCTGGAACGCCCGGGACCACCCGGACGCCCGGGACCGCCCGGGACCGCCCGGGACCGCACGGGACCGCCCGGGACTGCCCGGGACCGCCCAGGACCGCCCCGGACCGCCCGGGACCGCCTCGGACCGCCCGGGACCGCCCAGGACCGCCCGGGACCGCCCCGGACCGCCCAGGACCGCCCCGGACCGCCAGGGACCGCCCGGGACCACCCGGGACCGCACGGGACCGCCCGGGACCGCCCGGGACTGCCCGGGACCGCCCGGGACCGGCCGGGACCGCACGGGACCGCCCGGGACCGCCCGGGACCGCCCGGGACCGCCCCGGACCGCCCGGGACCGCCCCGGACCACCCGCGACGGCCCCGGACCGCCCAGGACCGCCCCGGACCGCCCGGGACCGCCCCGGACCGCCCGGGACCGCCCCGGACCGCCCGGGACTGCCCCGGACCGCCCGGGTCCGCCCAGGACCGCCCGGGACCGCCCGGGACCGCCCGGGACCACCCGGGACCGCCCTGGACCGCACGGGACCGCCCTGGAACGCCCGGACCGCCCGGGTCCGGCCCGACCGCCCGGGACCGCCCCGGACCTCCCGGGACCGCCCGGACCGCCCCGGACCGCCCGGGACCGAACCGGACCGCCCGGGACCGCCCCGGACCGTCCGGGACCGCCCCGGACCGCCGGGGACCGCCCCGGACCACCAGGGACCACCCCGGGACCGCCCGGGACCGCCCCGGACCGCCCGGGACTGCCCGGGACCGCCCGGGACCGCCCCGGACCGCCCGGAACCGCCCGGGACCGCCCGGGACAACCCGGACCGCCCGGACCACCCGGGACCGCCCAGGACCGCCCGGGACCGCCCAGGACCGCCCGGGAGCGCCCGGGACCGCCCGGACCGCCTGGGAATGCCCCGGACCACCCGGGACCGCCCCGGACCGCCCGGGACCGCCCCGGACCGCCCGGGACCGCCCCGGACCGCCCAGGACCGCCCCGGACCGCCCGGGACCGCCCAGGACCGCCCGGGACCGCCCCGGACCGCCCAGGACCGCCCCGGACCGCCCAGGACCGCCCTAGAACGCCCGGGACCGCCCGGGACCGCCCTGGGACCGCCCCGGACCGCCCGGGACCGCTTCGGACCGCCCGAGACCGCCCAGGACCGCCCGGGACCGCCCTGGACCGCCCGGGACCGCCCTGGAACGCCCGGGACAGCCCGGGCCGCCCGGGACCGCCCGGGACCGCCCGGGACCGCCCAGGACCGCCTGGGACCGCCCGGCACCGCCCCAGCCGGCCGGGACCGCCCGGACCGCCCGGGACCGCCCCGGACCGCCCGGGACCGCCCGGGACCGCCCAGGACCGCCCTGGACCGCCCGGGACCGCCTCGGACCGCCCTGGACCGCCCAGGACCGCCCGGGACCGCCCTGGACCGCCCGGGACCGCCCTGGAACGCCCGGGACCGCCCGGGATCGCCCGGGACCGCCTGGGACCGCCCGGGACCGCCCGGGACCGCCCAAGACCGCCCCGGACCGCCGGGACCGCCCGGACCGCCCAGGACCGCCCCGGACCGCCCGGGACCGCCCAGGACCGCCCGGGACCGCCCCGGACCGCCCAGGACCGCCCGGACCGCCCAGACCGCCCTAGAACGCCCGGACCGCCCGGGACCGCCCAGGACCACCCGGGACCGCCCCGGACCGCCCAGGACCGCCCCGGACCGCCCAGGACCGCCCTAGAACGCCCGGGACCGCCCGGGACCGCCCAAGACCGCCCTGGAACGCCCGGGACCGCCCGGGACCGCTCGGGACCGCCCTGGACCGCCCAGGACCGCCCGGGACCGCCCGGGACCGCCCGGGACCGCCCGGGACCGCCTGGGACCCGCCCGGGACCGCCCCGGACCGCCAGGGACCGCCCGGGACCACCCGGGACCGCACGGGACCGCCCCGGACCGCCCGGGACCGCCCGGACCACCCGGGACGGCCCCGGACCGCCCAGGACTGCCCCGGACCGCCCGGGACCGCCCTGGACCGCCCGGGACCGCCTGGAACGCCAGGGACCGCCCGGGACCGCCAAGGACCGCCCGGGACCGCCCGGGACCGCCTGGGACCGCCCTGGACCGCCCCAGACCGCCCGGGACCGCCCGGGTCCGCCCGGGACCGCACGGGACCGCCCGGGACCGCCCGGGACCGCCCGGGACCGCCCGGGACCGGCCAGGACCGCCGGGACCGCCCCGGACCGCCCGGGACCGCCCCGGACCGCCCGGGACCGCCCGGGACCGCCCAGGACCGCCCCGGACCGCCCGGGACCGCCTCGGACCGCCCGGGACCGCCCAGGACCGCCCGGGACCGCCCTGGACCGGCCGGGACCGCCCTGGAACGCCCGGGACCGCCCGGGATCGCCCGGGACCGCCTGGGACCGCCCGGGACCGCCCGGGACCGCCCAGGACCGCCCTGGAACGCCCGGGTCCGCTCGGGACCGCTCGGGACCGCCCTGGACCGCCCGGGACCGCCCTGGAACGCCGGGACCGCCCAGGACCGCCCGGGACCGCCCAGTACCGCCTGGGACCGACCGGGACCGCCCCGGACCGCAGGGACCGCCCGGGACCACCCGGGACCGCACGGGACCACCCGGGACCGCCCGGGACCGCCCGGGACCGCCCAGGACCGGCCGGGACCGCACGGGACCGCCCGGGACCGCCCGGGACCGCCCGGGACCGCCCCGGACCGCCCGGGACCGCCCCGGACCACCCGGGACGGCCCCGGACCGCCCAGGACTGCCCGGGGACCGCCCCGGACCGCCCGGGACTGCCCCGGACCGCCCGGGACCGCTCGGGACCGCCCTGGACCGCCCGGGACCGCCCTGGAACGCCCGGGACCGCCCGGGACCGCCCGGGACCGCCTGGGACCGCCCGGGATCGCCCCGGACCGCCTCGGACCGCCCGGGACCGCCCAGGACTGCCCGGGACCGCTCGGGACCGCCCGGGACCGACCGGGACCGCCCGGGACCCCCCAGGACCGCCCTGGAACGCCCTGGAACGCCCGGGACCACCCGGGACCGCCCGGGACCGCCCGGGACCGCCCGGGACCGCACGGGACCGCCCGGGACTGCCCGGGACCGCCCAGGACCGCCCCGGACCGCCCGGGACCGCCTCGGACCGCCCGGGACCGCCCAGGACCGCCCGGGACCGCCCCGGACCGCCCAGGACCGCCCCGGACCGCCAGGGACCGCCCGGGACCACCCGGGACCGCACGGGACCGCCCGGGACCGCCCGGGACCGCCCGGGACCGCCCGGGACCGGCCGGGACCGCACGGGACCGCCCGGGACCGCCCGGGACCGCCCGGGACCGCCCCGGACCGCCCGGGACCGCCCCGGACCACCCGCGACGGCCCCGGACCGCCCAGGACCGCCCCGGACCGCCCGGGACCGCCCCGGACCGCCCGGGACCGCCCCGGACCGCCCGGGACTGCCCCGGACCGCCCGGGTCCGCCCAGGACCGCCCGGGACCGCCCGGGACCGCCCGGGACCACCTGGGACCGCCCTGGACCGCACGGGACCGCCCTGGAACGCCCGGACCGCCCGGGTCCGGCCCGGACCGCCCGGGACCGCCCCGGACCTCCCGGGACCGCCCCGGACCGCCCCGGACCGCCCGGGACCGAACCGGACCGCCCGGGACCGCCCCGGACCGTCCCGGGACCGCCCGGACCGCCGGGGACCGCCCCGGACCACCAGGGACCACCCCGGACCGCCCGGGACCGCCCCGGACCGCCCGGGACTGCCCGGGACCGCCCGGGACCGCCCCCGGACCGCCCGGAACCGCCCGGACCGCCCGGGACAACCCGGGACCGCCCGGACCACCCGGGACCGCCCAGGACCGCCCGGGACCGCCCAGGACCGCCCGGGAGCGCCCGGGACCGCCCCGGACCGCCCGGGAATGCCCCGGACCACCCGGGACCGCCCCGGACCGCCCGGGACCGCCCCGGACCGCCCGGGACCGCCCCGGACCGCCCAGGACCGCCCCGGACCGCCCGGGACCGCCCAGGACCGCCCGGGACCGCCCCGGACCGCCCAGGACCGCCCCGGACCGCCCAGGACCGCCCTAGAACGCCCGGGACCGCCCGGGACCGCCCGGGACCGCCCCGGACCGCCCGGGACCGCTTCGGACCGCCCGAGACCGCCCAGGACCGCCCGGGACCGCCCTGGACCGCCCGGGACCGCCTTGGAACGCCCGGGACAGCCCGGGACCGCCCGGGACCGCCCGGGACCGCCCGGGACCGCCCAGGACCGCCTGGGACCGCCCGGGACCGCCCCAGCCCGCCGGGACCGCCCCGGACCGCCCGGGACCGCCCCGGACCGCCCGGGACCGCCCGGGACCGCCCAGGACCGCCCTGGACCGCCCGGGACCGCCTCGGACCGCCCGGGACCGCCCAGGACCGCCCGAAACCGCCCTGGACCGCCCGGGACCGCCCTGGAACGCCCGGGACCGCCCGGGATCGCCCGGGACCGCCAGGGACCGCCCGGGACCGCCCGGGACCGCCCAAGACCGCCCTGGAACGCCCGGGACCGCCCGGGACCGCTCGGGACCGCCCTGGACCGCCCAGGACCGCCCGGGACCGCCCGGGACCGCCCGGGACCGCCCGGGACCGCCTGGGACCGCCCGGGACCGCCCCGGACCGCCAGGGACCGCCCGGGACCACCCGGGACCGCACGGGACCGCCCGGGACCGCCCGGGACCGCCCGGGACCACCCGGGACCGGCCGGGACCGCCCGGGACCGCCCGGGACCGCCCGGGACCGCCCGGGACCGCCCCGGACCGCCCGGGATCGCCCCGGACCACCCGCGACGGCCCCAGACCGCCCAGGACCGCCCCGGACTGCCCGGGAACGCCCAGGACCGCCCGGGACCACCCGGGATCGCCCGGGACCGCCTGGGACCGCCCGGGACCGCCCGGGACCGCCCAGGACCGCCCTGGAACGCCCGGGACCGCCCGGGACCGCTCGGGACCGCGCTGGACCGCCCGGGACCGCCCTGGAACGCCCGGGACCGCCCGGGACCGCCCGGGACCTCCCGGACCCGCCTGGGACCGCCCGGGACCGCCCCGGACCGCCAGGGACCGCCCGGACCACCCGGGACCGCACGGGACCGCCCGGGACCGCCCGGGACTGCCCGGGACCGCCCAGGACCGGCCGGGACCGCACGGGACCGCCCGGGATCGCCCGGGACCGCCCGGGACCGCCCGGGACCGCCCCGGACCGCCCGGGACCGCCCCGGACCACCCGGGACGGCCCCGGACCGCCCAGGACTGCCCCGGACCGCCCGGGACCGACCCGGACCGCCCGGGACCGCCCCGGACCGCCCGGGACTGCCCCGGACCGCCCGGGACCGCCCGGGACCGCCCGGGTCCGCCCGGGACCGCCCGGGACCGCCCTGGAACGCCCCGGACCGCCAAGGTCCGGCCCGGACCGCCCGGGACCGCCCCGGACCGCCCCGGACCGCCAGGGACCGCCCCGGACCGCCCGGGACTGCCCCGGACCGCCCGGGACCGCCCCGGACCGCCGGGGACCGCCCCGGACCGCCAGGGACCCACCCCCGGACCGCCCCGGGACCGCCCAGGACCGCCCGGGACCGCCCTGGACCGCCTGGGACCGCCCTGGAACGCCCGGGACAGCCCGGGACTGCCCGGGACCGCCCGGGACCGCCCGGGACCGCCCAGGACCGCCCTGGAACGCCCGGGACCGCCCGGGACCGCCCGGGACCCGCCCTGGACCGCCCGGGACCGCCCTGGACACGCCAGGGACCGCCCGGGACCGCCCGGACCGCCCGGGACCGCCCGGGACCGCCCGGGTCCGCCCGGGACCGCACGGGACCGCCCGGGACCGCCCGGGACCGCCCGGGACCGCCCGGGACCGCCCGGGACCGCCCAGGACCGGCCGGGACCGCCCCGGACCGCCCGGGACCGCCCCGGACCGCCCGGGACCGCCCGGACGCCCAGGACCGCCCCGGACCGCCCGGGACCGCCTCGGACCGCCCGGGAGCGCCCAGGACCGCCCGGGACCGCCCTGGACCGCCCGGGACCGCCCTGGAACGCCCGGGACCGCCCGGGATCGCCCGGGACCGCCTGGGACCGCCCGGGACCGCCCGGGACCGCCCAGAACCGCCCTGGAACGCCCGGGACCGCCCGGGACCGCTCGGGACCGCCCTGGACCGCCCGGGACCGCCCTGGAACGCCCGGGACCGCCCGGGACCGCCCGGGACCGCCCGGGACCGCCTGGGACCGCCCGGGACCGCCCCGGACCGCCAGGGACCGCCCGGGACCACCCGGGACCGCACGGGACCGCCCGGGACCGCCCGGGACCGCCCGGGACCGCCCAGGACCGGCCGGGACCGCACGGGACCGCCCGGGACCGCCCGGGACCGCCCGGGGACCGCCCCGGACTGCCCGGGAACGCCCCGGACCACCCGGGACGGCCCCGGACCGCCCAGGACTGCCCCGGACCGCCCGGGACCGCCCCGGACCGCCCGGGACCGCCCCGGACCTCCCGGGACTGCCCCGGACCGCCCGGGACCGCCCGGGACCGCCCGGGACCGCCCGGGACCGCCCGGGACCCGCCCGGGACCACCCGGGACCGCCCTGGACCGCCCGGGACCGCCCTGGAACGCCCGGACCGCCCGGGTCCGGCCCGGACCGCCCGGGACCGCCCCGGACCGCCCGGGACCGCCCCGGACCGGCCCGGACCGCCCGGGACCGCCCCGGACCGCCCGGGACCGCCCCGGACCGCCCGGGACCGCCCCGGACCGCCGGGGACCGCCCCGGACCCGCCAGGGACCACCCCGGACCGCCCGGGACCGCCCCGGACCGCCCGGGACTGCCCGGGACCGCCCGGGACCGCCCCGGACGCCCGGAACCGCCCGGGACCGCCCGCGACAACCCGGGACCGCCCGGACCACCCGGGACCGCCCAGGACCGCCCGGGACCGCCCGGGACCGCCCGGGAGCGCCCGGGACCGCCCCGGACCGCCCAGGACTGCCCCGGACCGCCGGGGACCGCCCGGGACCGCCCGGGACCGCCCGGGACCGCCCGGGACCACCCGGGACCGCCCTGTACCGCCCGGGACCGCCCTGGAACGCCCCGGACCGCCCGGGTCCGGCCCGGACCGCCCGGGACCGCACCGGACCGCCCGGGACCGCCCCGGACCGCCCCGGACCGCCCGGGACCGCCCGGGAGCGCCCGGGACCGCCCCGGACCGCCCGGGACTGCCCGGACCGCCCGGGACCGCCCGGGACCGCCCGGGACCGCCCGGGACCGCCCGGGACCACTCGGGACCGCCCTGGACCGCCCGGGACCGCCCTGGAACGCCCCGGACCGCCCGGGTCCGGCCCGGACCGCCCGGGACCCGCCCCGGGACCGCCCGGGACCGCCCCGGACCGCCCCGGACCGCCGGGGGACCGCCCCGGACCGCCAGGGACCACCCCGGACCGCCCGGGACCGCCCTGGACCGCCCGGGACTGCCCGGGACCGCCCGGGACCGCCCGGACCGCCCGGAACCGCCCGGGACCGCCCGGGACAACCCGGGACCGCCCGGACCACCCGGGACCGCCCAGGACCGCCCGGGACCGCCCGGGACCGCCCGGGAGCGCCCGGGACCGCCCCAGACCGCCCGGGACCGCCCCGGACCACCCGGGACCGCCCTGGACCGCCCGGGACCGCCCCGGACCGCCCGGGACCGCCCGGGACCGCCCGGGACCGCCCAGGACCAGCCGGGACCGCACGGGACCGCCCGGGACCGCCCGGGACCCGCCCGGGACCGCCCCGGACCGCCCGGGACCGCCCCGGACCACCCGGGACGGCCCCGGACTGCCCAGGACTGCCCGGACCGCCCGGGACCGCCCCGGACCGCCCGGGACCGCCCGGACCGCCCGGGACTGCCCCGGACCGCCCGGGACCGCCCGGACCGCCCGGGACCGCCCGGGACCGCCCGGGACCACCCGGGACCGCCCTGGACCGCCCGGGACCGCCCTGGAACGCCCCGGACCGCCCGGGTCCGGCCCGGACCGCCCGGGACCGCCCCGGACCGCCCGGGACCGCCCCGGACCGCCCCGGACCGCCCGGGACCGCCCCGGACCGCCCGGGACCGCCCCGGACCGCCCGGGACTGCCCCGGACCGCCAGGGACCGCCCCGGACCGCCAGGGACCACCCCGGACCGCCTGGGACCGCCCAGGACCGCCCGGGACCGCCCTGGACCGCCCGGGACCGCCCTGGAACGCCCGGGACAGCCCGGGACCGCCCGGGACCGCCCGGGACCGCCCGGGACCGCCCAGGACCGCCCTGGAACGCCCGGGACCGCCCGGGGACCGCCCGGGACCGCCCTGGACCGCCCGGGACCGCCCTGGAACGCCAGGGACCGCCCGGGACCGCCCGGAACCGCCCGGGACCGCCTGGGACCGCCCTGGACCGCCCCAGACCGCCCGGGACCGCCCGGGTCCGCCCGGGACCGCACGGGACCGCCCGGGACCGCCCGGGACCGCCCGGGACCGCCCGGGACCGCCCGGGACCGGCCAGGATCGCCGGGACCGCCCCGGACCGCCCGGGACCGCCCCGGACCGCCCGGGACCGCCCGGGACCGCCCAGGACCGCTCCGGACCGCCCGGGACCGCCTCGGACCGCCCGGGACCGCCCAGGACCGCCCGGGACCGCCCGGGACCGGCCAGGACCGCCGGGACCGCCCCGGACCGCCCGGGACCGCCCCCGGACCGCCCGGGACCGCCCGGGACCGCCCAGGACCGCCCCGGACCGCCCGGGACCGCCTCGGACCGCCCTGAAACGCCCGGGACCGCCCGGGATCGCCCGGGACCGCCCGGACCGCCCGGGACCGCCCGGGACCGCCCAGGACCGGCCGGGACCGCACGGGACCGCCCGGGACCGCCCGGGACCGCCCGGGACCGCCCCGGACCGCCCGGGACCGCCCCGGACCACCCGGGACGGACCCGGACCGCCCAGGACTGCCCCGGACCGCCCGGGACCGCCCCGGACCGCATAGGGACCGCCCTGGACCGCCCGGGACCGCCCGGGACCGCCCGGGACCACCCGGGACCGCCCTGGACCGCCCGGGACCGCCCTGGAACGCCCCGGACCGCCCGGGTCCGGCCCGGACCGCCCGGACCGCCCCGGACCGCCCGGGACCGCCCCGGACCGCCCCGGACCGCCCGGGACCGCCCCCGACCGCCCGGGACCGCCCCCGGACCGCCCGGGACCGCCCCGGACCGCCGGGGACCGCCCCGGACCGCCAGGGACCACCCCGGACCGCCCGGGACCGCCCCGGACCGCCCGGGACTGCCCGGGACCGCCCGGGACCGCCCCGGACCGCCCGGAACCGCCCGGGACCGCCCGGGGCAACCCGGGACCGCCCGGACCACCCGGGACCGCCCAGGACCGCCCGGGACCGCCCGGGACCGCCCGGGAGCGCCCGAGTCCGCCCCGGACCGCCCGGGACCGCCCCGGACCACCCGGGACCGCCCCGGACCGCCGGGGACCGCGCCGGACCGCCCGGGACCGCCCCGGACCGCCCCGGGACCGCCCCGGACCGCCCGGGACCGCCCAGGACCGCCCGGGACCGCCCGGGACCGCCCGGGACCACCCGGGACCGCCCGGGACCGCCCGGGACCGCCCCCGGACCGCCCGGGACCGGCCCGGACCGCCCGGGACCGCCCCCGACTGCCCGGGACCGCCCTGGACCACCCGGGACCGCCCTGGAACGCCCGGGACCGCCCTGGAATGCCCGGGACCGCCCGGGACCGCCCGGGACCGCCCCGGATCGCCCCGGACCGCCTCGGACCGCCCGGGACCCGCCCAGGACCGGCCGGGACCGCTCGGGACCGCCCGGGACCGCCCGGGACCGCCCGGGACCCCCCAGGACCGCCCGGGACCGCCCGGGACCGCCCAGGACCGGCCGGGACCGCACGGGACCGCCCGGGACCGCCCGGGACCGCCCGGGACCGCCCCGGACCGCCCGGGACCGCCCCGGACCACCCGGGACGGACCCGGACCGCCCAGGACTGCCCCGGACCGCCCGGGACCGCCCCGGACCGCCCGGGACCGCCCTGGACCGCCCGGGACCGCCCGGGACCGCCCGGGACCACCCGGGACCGCCCTGGACCGCCCGGGACCGCCCTGGAACGCCCCGGACCGCCCGGGTCCGGCCCGGACCGCCCGGGACCGCCCCGGACCGCCCGGGACCGCCCCGGACCGCCCCGGACCGCCCGGGACCGCCCCCGACCGCCCGGGACCGCCCCGGACCGCCCGGGACCGCCCCGGACCGCCGGGGACCGCCCCGGACCGCCAGGGACCACCCCGGACCGCCCGGGACCGCCCCGGACCGCCCGGGACTGCCCGGGACCGCCCGGGACCGCCCCGGACCGCCCGGAACCGCCCGGGACCGCCCCGGGACAACCCGGGACCGCCCGGACCACCCGGGACCGCCCAGGACCGCCCGGGACCGCCCGGGACCGCCCGGGAGCGCCCGAGTCCGCCCCGGACCGCCCGGGACCGCCCCGGACCACCCGGGACCGCCCCGGACCGCCGGGGACCGCGCCGGACCGCCCGGGACCGCCCCGGACCGCCCGGGACCACCCCGGACCGCCCGGGACCGCCCAGGACCGCCCGGGACCGCCCGGGACCGCCCGGGACCACCCGGGACCGCCCGGGACCGCCCGGGACCGCCCGGACCGCCCGGGACCGGCCCGGACCGCCCGGGACCGCCCCGACTGCCCGGGACCGCCCTGGACCACCCGGGACCGCCCTGGAACGCCCGGGACCGCCCTGGAATGCCCGGGACCGCCCGGGACCGCCCGGGACCGCCCCGGATCGCCCCGGACCGCCTCGGACCGCCCGGGACCGCCCAGGACCGGCCGGGGACCGCTCGGGACCGCCCGGGACCGCCCGGGACCGCCCGGGACCCCCCAGGACCGCCCTGGAACGCCCTGGAACGCCCGGGACCACCCGGGACCGCCCGGGACCGCCCGGGACCGCCCGGGACCGCACGGGACCGCCCGGGACTGCCCGGGACCGCCCAGGACCGCCCCGGACCGCCCGGGACCGCCTCGGACCGCCCGGGACCGCCCAGGACCGCCCGGGACCGCCCCGGACAGCCCAGGACCGCCCTGGACCGCCAGGGGACCGCCCGGGACCACCCGGGACCGCACGGGACCGCCCGGGACCGCCCGGGACCGCCCGGGACCGCCCGGGACCGGCCGGGACCGCACGGGACCGCCTGGGACCGCCCGGGACCGCCCGGGACCGCCCCGGACCGCCCGGGACCGCCCCGGACCACCCGCGACGGCTCCGGACCGCCCAGGACCGCCCCGGACCGCCCGGGACCGCCCCGGACCGCCCGGGACCGCCCCGGACCGCCCGGGACTGCCCCGGACCGCCCGGGTCCGCCCAGGACCGCCCGGGACCGCCCGGGACCGCCCGGGACCACCCGGGACCGCCCTGGACCGCACGGGACCGCCCTGGAACGCCCCGGACCGCCCGGGTTCGGCCCGGACCGCCCGGGACCGCCCCGGACCGCCCGGGACCACCCCGGACCGCCCCGGACCGCCCGGGACCGAACCGGACCGCCCGGGACCGCCCCGGACCGTCCGGGACCGCCCCGGACCGCCGGGGACCACCCCGGACCGCCCGGGACCGCCCCGGACCGCCCGGGACTGCCCCGGACCGCCCGGGACTGCCCGGGACCGCCCGGGACCGCCCCGGACCGCCCGGAACCGCCCGGGACCGCCCGGGACCACCCGGGACCGCCCGGACCACCCGGGACCGCCCAGGACCGCCCGGGACCGCCCAGGACCGCCCGGGAGCGCCCGGGACCGCCCCGGACCGCCCGGGAACGCCCCGGACCACCCGGGACCGCCCCGGACCGCCCGGGACCGCCCCGGACCGCCCGGGACCGCCCCGGACCGCCCGGGACCGCCCCGGACCGCCCGGGACCGCCCAGGACCGCCCGGGACAGCCCCAGACCGCCCGGGACTGCCCAGGACCGCCCGGGACCGCCCGGGACCGCCCGGGACCACCCGGGACCGCCCGGGACCGCCCGGGACCGCCCCGGACCGCCCGGGACCGCCCCGGACCGCCCGGGACCGCCCCCGACTGCCCGGGACCGCCCTGGACCACCCGGGACCGCCCTGGAACGCCCGGGACCGCCCTGGAATGCCCGGGACCGCCCGGGACCGCCCGGGACCGCCCCGGATCGCCCCGGACCGCCTCGGACCGCCCGGAACCGCCCAGGACCGCCCGGGACCGCTCGGGACCGCCCGGGACCGCCCGGGACCGCCCGGGACCCCCCAGGACCGCCCTGGAACGCCCTGGAACGCCCGGGACTGCCCGGGACCGCCCGGGACCGCCCGGACCGCCCGGGACCGCCCCGGACCGCCCGGGACCGCCCCGGACCGCCCCGGACCGCCCGGGACCGCCCCGGACCGCCCGGGACCGCCCCGGACCGCCCGGGACCGCCCCGGACCGCCGGGGACCGCCCCGGACCGCCAGGGACCACCCCGGACCGCCCGGGACCGCCCCGGACCGCCCGGGACTGCCCGGGACCGCCCGGGACCGCCCCGGACCGCCCGGAACCGCCCGGGACCGCCCCCGACAACCCGGGACCGCCCGGACCACCCGGGACCGCCCAGGACCGCCCGGGACCGCCCGGGACCGCCCGGGAGCGCCCGGGACCGCCCCGGACCGCCCAGGACTGCCCCGGACCGCCGGGGACCGCCCGGGACCGCCCGGGACCGCCCGGGACCGCCCGGGACCACCCAGGACCGCCCTGGACCGCCCGGGACCGCCCTGGAACGCCCCGGACCGCCCGGGTCCGGCCCGGACCGCCCGGGACCGCACCGGACCGCCCGGGACCGCCCCGGACCGCCCCGGACCGCCCGGGACCGCCCGGGAGCGCCCGGGACCGCCCCGGACCGCCCGGGACTGCCCCGGACCGCCCGGGACCGCCCGGGACCGCCCGGGACCGCCCGGGACCGCCCGGGACCACCCGGGACCGCCCTGGACCGCCCGGGACCGCCCTGGAACGCCCCGGACCGCCCGGGTCCGGCCCGGACCGCCCGGGACCGCCCCGGACCGCCCGGGACCGCCCCGGACCGCCCCGGACCGCCGGGGACCGCCCCGGACCGCCAGGGACCACCCCGGACCGCCCGGGACCGCCCTGGACCGCCCGGGACTGCCCGGGACCGCCCGGGACCGCCCCGGACCGCCCGGAACCGCCCGGGACCGCCCGGGACAACCCGGGACCGCCCGGACCACCCGGGACCGCCCAGGACCGCCCGGGACCGCCCGGGACCGCCCGGGAGCGCCCGGGACCGCCCCGGACCGCCCGGGACCGCCCCGGACCACCCGGGACCGCCCTGGACCGCCCGGGACCGCCCCGGACCGCCCGGGACCGCCCGGGACCGCCCGGGACCGCCCAGGACCAGCCGGGACCGCACGGGACCGCCCGGGACCGCCCCGGACCGCCCGGGACCGCCCGGGACCGCCCAGGACCGCCCCGGACCGCCCGGGACCGCCTCGGACCGCCCGGGACCGCCCAGGACCGCCCGGGACCGCCCGGGACCGGCCAGGACCGCCGGGACCGCCCCGGACCGCCCGGGACCGCCCCGGACCGCCCGGGACCGCCCGGGACCGCCCAGGACCGCCCCGGACCGCCCGGGACCGCCTCGGACCGCCCTGAAACGCCCGGGACCGCCCGGGATCGCCCGGGACCGCCCGGACCGCCCGGGACCGCCCGGGACCGCCCAGGACCGGCCGGGACCGCACGGGACCGCCCGGGACCGCCCGGGACCGCCCGGGACCGCCCCGGACCGCCCGGGACCGCCCCGGACCACCCGGGACGGACCCGGACCGCCCAGGACTGCCCCGGACCGCCCGGGACCGCCCGGGACCGCCCGGGACCGCCCTGGACCGCCCGGGACCGCCCGGGACCGCCCGGGACCACCCGGGACCGCCCTGGACCGCCCGGGACCGCCCTGGAACGCCCCGGACCGCCCGGGTCCGGCCCGGACCGCCCGGGACCGCCCCGGACCGCCCGGGACCGCCCCGGACCGCCCGGGACCGCCCCGGACCGCCGGGGACCGCCCCGGACCGCCAGGGACCACCCCGGACCGCCCGGGACCGCCCCGGACCGCCCGGGACTGCCCGGGACCGCCCGGGACCGCCCCGGACCGCCCGGAACCGCCCGGGACCGCCCGGGACAACCCGGGACCGCCCGGACCACCCGGGACCGCCCCGGACCGCCCGGGACCGCCCCGGACCACCCGGGACGGACCCGGACCGCCCAGGACTGCCCCGGACCGCCCGGGACCGCCCCGGACCGCCCGGGACCGCCCTGGACCGCCCGGGACCGCCCGGGACCGCCCGGGACCACCCGGGACCGCCCTGGACCGCCCGGGACCGCCCTGGAACGCCCCGGACCGCCCGGGTCCGGCCCGGACCGCCCGGGACCGCCCCGGACCGCCCGGGACCGCCCCGGACCGCCCGGGACCGCCCCGGACCGCCGGGGACCGCCCCGGACCGCCAGGGACCACCCCGGACCGCCCGGGACCGCCCCGGACCGCCCGGGACTGCCCGGGACCGCCCGGGACCGCCCCGGACCGCCCGGAACCGCCCGGGACCGCCCGGGACAACCCGGGACCGCCCGGACCACCCGGGACCGCCCCGGACCGCCCGGGACCGCCCCGGACCACCCGGGACCGCCCCGGACCGCCCGGGACTGCCCGGGAACGCCCGGGACCGCCCCGGACCGCCCGGAACCGCCCGGGACCGCCCGGGACCGCCCGGGACCGCCCGGGAGCGCCCGAGTCCGCCCCGGACCGCCCGGGACCGCCCCGGACCACCCGGGACCGCCCCGGACCGCCGGGGACCGCGCCGGACCGCCCGGGACCGCCCCGGACCGCCCGGGACCGCCCCGGACCGCCCGGGACCGCCCAGGACCGCCCGGGACCGCCCGGGACCGCCCGGGACCACCCGGGACCGCCCGGGACCGCCCGGGACCGCCCCGGACCGCCCGGGACCGCCCCGGACCGCCCGGGACCGCCCCCGACTGCCCGGGACCGCCCTGGACCACCCGGGACCGCCCTGGAACGCCCGGGACCGCCCTGGAATGCCCGGGACCGCCCGGGACCGCCCGGGACCGCCCCGGATCGCCCCGGACCGCCTCGGACCGCCCGGGACCGCCCAGGACCGGCCGGGACCGCTCGGGACCGCCCGGGACCGCCCGGGACCGCCCGGGACCCCCCAGGACCGCCCTGGAACGCCCTGGAACGCCCGGGACCACCCGGGACCGCCCGGGACCGCCCGGGACCGCCCGGGACCGCACGGGACCGCCCGGGACTGCCCGGGACCGCCCAGGACCGCCCCGGACCGCCCGGGACCGCCTCGAACCGCCCGGGACCGCCCAGGACCGCCCGGGACCGCCCCGGACCGCCCAGGACCGCCCCGGACCGCCAGGGACCGCCCGGGACCACCCGGGACCGCACGGGACCGCCCGGGACCGCCCGGGACCGCCCGGGACCGCCCGGGACCGGCCGGGACCGCACGGGACTGCCTGGGACCGCCCGGGACCGCCCGGGACCGCCCCGGACCGCCCGGGACCGCCCCGGACCACCCGCGACGGCTCCGGACCGCCCAGGACCGCCCCGGACCGCCCGGGACCGCCCCGGACCGCCCGGGACCGCCCCGGACCGCCCGGGACTGCCCCGGACCGCCCGGGTCCGCCCAGGACCGCCCGGGACCGCCCGGGACCGCCCGGGACCACCCGGGACCGCCCTGGACCGCACGGGACCGCCCTGGAACGCCCCGGACCGCCCGGGTTCGGCCCGGACCGCCCGGGACCGCCCCGGACCGCCCGGGACCACCCCGGACCGCCCCGGACCGCCCGGGACCGAACCGGACCGCCCAGGACCGCCCCGGACCGTCCGGGACCGCCCCGGACCGCCGGGGACCACCCCGGACCGCCCGGGACCGCCCCGGACCGCCCGGGACTGCCCCGGACCGCCCGGGACTGCCCGGGACCGCCCGGGACCGCCCCGGACCGCCCGGAACCGCCCGGGACCGCCCGGGACAACCCGGGACCGCCCGGACCACCCGGGACCGCCCAGGACCGCCCGGGACCGCCCAGGACCGCCCGGGAGCGCCCGGGACCGCCCCGGACCGCCCGGGAACGCCCCGGACCACCCGGGACCGCCCCGGACCGCCCGGGACCGCCCCGGACCGCCCGGGACCGCCCCGGACCGCCCGGGACCGCCCCGGACCGCCCGGGACCGCCCAGGACCGCCCGGGACAGCCCCAGACCGCCCGGGACCGCCCAGGACCGCCCGGGACCGCCCGGGACCGCCCGGGACCACCCGGGACCGCCCGGGACCGCCCGGGACCGCCCCGGACCGCCCAGGACCGCCCCGGACCGCCCGGGACCGCCCCCGACTGCCCGGGACCGCCCTGGACCACCCGGGACCGCCCTGGAACGCCCGGGACCGCCCTGGAATGCCCGGGACCGCCCGGGACCGCCCGGGACCGCCCCGGATCGCCCCGGACCGCCTCGGACCGCCCGGAACCGCCCAGGACCGCCCGGGACCGCTCGGGACCGCCCGGGACCGCCCGGGACCGCCCGGGACCCCCCAGGACCGCCCTGGAACGCCCTGGAACGCCCGGGACTGCCCGGGACCGCCCGGGACCGCCCGGGACCGCCCGGGACCGCACGGGACCGCCCGGGACTGCCCGGGACCGCCCGGGACCGCCCCGGACCGCCCGGGACCGCCTCGGACCGCCCGGGACCGCCCAGGACCGCCCGGGACCGCCCCGGACCTCCCAGGACCGCCCCGGACCGCCCAGGACCGCCCTAGAACGCCCGGGACCGCCCGGGACCGCCCGGGACCGCCCCGGACCGCCCGGGACCGCCTCGGACCGCCCGGGACCGCCCAGGACCACCCGGGACCGCCCTGGACCGCCCGGGACCGCCCTGGAACGCCCGGGACAGCCCGGGACCGCCCGGGACCGCCCGGGACCGCCCGGGACCGCCCAGGACCGCCTGGGACCGCCCGGGACCGCCCCAGCCCGCCGGGACCGCCCCGGACCGCCCGGGACTGCCCCGGACCGCCCGGGACCACCCGGGACCGCCCAGGACCGCCCTGGACCGCCCGGGACCGCCTCGGACCGCCCGGGACCGCCCAGGACCGCCCGGGACCGCCCTGGACCGCCCGGGACCGCCCTGGAACGCCCGGGACCGCCCAGGATCGCCCGGGACGGCCTGGGACCGCCCGGGACCGCCTGGGACCGCCCGGGACCGCCCCGGACCGCCAGCGACCGCCCGGGACCACCCGGGACCGCACGGGACCGCCCGGGACCGCCCGGGACCGCCCGGGACCGCCCGGGACCGGCCGGGACCGCACGGGACCGCCCGGGACCGCCCAGGACCGCCCGGGACCGCCCCGGACCGCCCGGGATCGCCCCGGACCACCCGGGACGGCCCCGGACCGCCCAGGATCGCCCCGGACTGCCCGGGAACGCCCGGGACCGCCCAGGACCGCCCAGGACCGCCCCGGACCGCCAGGGACCGCCCGGGACCACCCGGGACCGCACGGGACCGCCCGGGACCGCCCGGGACCGCCCGGGACCGGCCGGGACCGCACGGGACCGCCTGGGACCGCCCGGGACCGCCCGGGACCGCCCCGGACCGCCCGGGACCGCCCCGGACCACCCGCGACGGCTCCGGACCGCCCAGGACCGCCCCGGACCGCCCGGGACCGCCCCGGACCGCCCGGGACCGCCCGGGACCGCCCGGGACCGGCCGGGACCGCACGGACCGCCTGGGACCGCCCGGGACCGCCCGGGACCGCCCCGGACCGCCCGGGACCGCCCCGGACCACCCGCGACGGCTCCGGACCGCCCAGGACCGCCCCGGACCGCCCGGGACCGCCCGGGACCGCCCGGGACCGCCCGGGACCGGCCGGGACCGCACGGGACCGCCCGGGACCGCCCAGGACCGCCCGGGACCGCCCCGGACCGCCCGGGATCGCCCCGGACCACCCGGGACGGCCCCGGACCGCCCAGGATCGCCCCGGACTGCCCGGGAACGCCCGGGACCGCCCAGGACCGCCCAGGACCGCCCCGGACCGCCAGGGACCGCCCGGGACCACCCGGGACCGCACGGGACCGCCCGGGACCGCCCGGGACCGCCCGGGACCGGCCGGGACCGCACGGGACCGCCTGGACCGCCCGGGACCGCCCGGGACCGCCCCGGACCGCCCGGGACCGCCCCGGACCACCCGCGACGGCTCCGGACCGCCCAGGACCGCCCCGGACCGCCCGGGACCGCCCCGGACCGCCCGGGACCGCCCCGGACCGCCCGGGACTGCCCCGGACCGCCCGGGTCCGCCCAGGACCGCCCGGGACCGCCCGGGACCGCCCGGGACCACCCGGGACCGCCCTGGACCGCACGGGACCGCCCTGGAACGCCCCGGACCGCCCGGGTTCGGCCCGGACCGCCCGGGACCGCCCCGGACCGCCCGGGACCACCCCGGACCGCCCCGGACCGCCCGGGACCGAACCGGACCGCCCGGGACCGCCCCGGACCGTCCGGGACCGCCCCGGACCGCCGGGGACCACCCCGGACCGCCCGGGACCGCCCCGGACCGCCCGGGACTGCCCCGGACCGCCCGGGACTGCCCGGGACCGCCCGGGACCGCGGCCCGGACCGCCCCGGACCGCCCGAACCGCCCGGGACCGCCCGGGACAACCCGGGACCGCCCGGACCACCCGGGACCGCCCAGGACCGCCCGGGACCGCCCAGGACCGCCCGGGAGCGCCCGGGACCGCCCCGGACCGCCCGGGAACGCCCCGGACCACCCGGGACCGCCCCGGACCGCCCGGGACCGCCCCGGACCGCCCGGGACCGCCCCGGACCGCCCGGGACCGCCCCGGACCGCCCGGGACCGCCCAGGACCGCCCGGGACAGCCCCAGACCGCCCGGGACTGCCCAGGACCGCCCGGGACCGCCCGGGACCGCCCGGGACCACCCGGGACCGCCCGGGACCGCCCGGGACCGCCCCGGACCGCCCGGGACCGCCCCGGACCGCCCGGGACCGCCCCCGACTGCCCGGGACCGCCCTGGACCACCCGGGACCGCCCTGGAACGCCCGGGACCGCCCTGGAATGCCCGGGACCGCCCGGGACCGCCCGGGACCGCCCCGGATCGCCCCGGACCGCCTCGGACCGCCCGGAACCGCCCAGGACCGCCCGGGACCGCTCGGGACCGCCCGGGACCGCCCGGGACCGCCCGGGACCCCCCAGGACCGCCCTGGAACGCCCTGGAACGCCCGGGACTGCCCGGGACCGCCCGGGACCGCCCGGACCGCCCGGGACCGCCCCGGACCGCCCGGGACCGCCCCGGACCGCCCCGGACCGCCCGGGACCGCCCCGGACCGCCCGGGACCGCCCCGGACCGCCCGGGACCGCCCCGGACCGCCGGGGACCGCCCCGGACCGCCAGGGACCACCCCGGACCGCCCGGGACCGCCCCGGACCGCCCGGGACT
>NW_027423376.1:0-15000 GCF_048934315.1 Petromyzon marinus
CTCCTCCTGGGCGTCGCCGCAGCCGCCGCCGGGGGCGTCGCCGCAGCCGCCGGGGGCGTCGCCGCAGCCGCCGGGGCGTCGCCGCAGCCGCCGCGGTCGCCGCCCCCCCGCGCCGCAGCCACCCGCCGGCCCCGCCCCCCTCGCCGCGTAGCCAATCAGGAACCCCGACACCCAGCACGGCGACGCCCGCCGACAGCGAGGCGGCCAACCGGCGGCGAGCCGCGGCGGGCGGGGGCCGGCCCCCCTCCGGGGGGCGCCGTTGCTTGGGGGGGGCGAGGGGGGGCCGGGAGACGCCCCTCCCCTCCCCCGCGACGATGACGTCATCGTCGTCGTCATCGTCGTCGTCGTCGTCAGGATGAAGGCGTTGGAATCGGCCGCGTGGAGACATCGAGTAGCCTTCAAAGGGGAGCTCCTCCTCCATGGAGTTGGAGAAGCCTGGGGGGAGGGGGGGGAGGGAGGGGGGAGGGGCGGAGAGGGGGAAGGAGGGATGGGGGAGAGAGGAGGGGGGGAGGGAGGGAAAGAGGAGGGAGGGAGAGGGGGGGAAGGGAAAGAGGGAGACAGGGAGGGAGAGAGGAGGGATGGGGGAGAGAGGAGGGTGTGAGAGGGGGGGGGAGAGGGGGAGGGAGACAGGGAGACAGGGAGGGAGAGAGGAGGGATGGGGGAGAGAGGAGGGTGTGAGAGGGGGGGGGGAGAGGGGGAGGGAGACAGGCAGACAGGGAGGGAGAGAGGAGGGGGGAGGGAGGGATGGGGGAGAGAGGAGGGGGGGAGGGAGGGAAAGAAGAGGGAGGGAGAGGGGGGGGAGGGAGACAGGGAGACAGGGAGGGAGAGAGGAGGGGGAGGGAGGGATGGGGGAGAGAGGAGGGGGGGAGGGGGGAAGGAGGGATGGGAGGGAGGGAGAGAGGAGGGGTGAGAGGGAGGGAGGGAGGGAGAGAGGATGGGAGGAGAGAGGGAGCGAATGAACGTGAAGGCCTAAGCGGGTTAGCCACATTATGAGACCTCCTTTGCCAGAAACAAGATATAGGAATAGATATAGGGAATAGGTTTTACCCTTTTTGAGTTGTACGCCTTTTGGCGTCTTCTGGTCCAACACCAATGGAGACTAAAGGGCTCTAAGAAAAGCCGTCTCGGGTGTGGACCAATCAAATGCAAGGACAGTGCCAATATCATTATCAGAGTTGTCTCTTTTTGTTTGTTTGCATTTTGACTGCTTGTGTTGTGGTTATTGCAAACATGATGCCTTGAATAAAGGTGTCAGTTTTTGTGCCAGTTAAAAGGGTAAAACCTATTCCTATAACGGGTTAGCCACGTGGCATGCTGACGTCGTCGCCGGCCAGAGGCGCCCCCCCCCGTGACGGAATGTCGCCGGCGCCGCGGGGGGCCTGGGGCCTGGGGGCCTGGGGCCTGGGGCCTGGGGGCCTGGGGCCTGGGGCCTGGGGCCTGGGGCCTGGGGGCCTGGGGCCTGGGGCCTGGGGGCCTGGGGCCTGGGGGCCTGGGGCCTGGGGGCCTGGGGGCCTGGGGGCCTGGGGCCTGGGGGCCTGGGGGCCTGGGGCCTGAGGGCCTGGGGGCCTGGGGGCCTGGGGCCTGAGGGCCTGGGGCCTGGGGGCCTGGGGGCCTGAGGGCCTGGGGGCCTGGGGGCCTGGGGGCCTGGGGGCCTGGGGCCTGGGGCCTGGGGGCCTGGGGGCCTGGGGGCCTGGGGGCCTGGGGCCTGGGGGCCTGGGCCTGGGGGCCTGGGGGCCTGGGGCCTGGGGGCCTGGGGCCTGGGGGGCCTGGGGGCCTGGGGCCTGAGGGCCTGGGGGCCTGGGGGCCTGGGGCCTGAGGGCCTGGGGCCTGGGGCCTGGGGGCCTGAGGGCCTGGGGCCTGGGGGCCTGGGGGCCTGGGGGCCTGGGGGCCTGGGGGCCTGGGGGCCTGGGGCCTCGTTACCGTGCACCAGGCGCGGTGTCCGTGGCTTCCTCCCCTCGTCCCCCGGCGTGGCGTGTCGCGCCCCCCCCCGCGACAGCTCCTTCTCCAGGTCCCACTCCACCACGCTGTCCGTCCCGCGGCTTCCTCCTCCTCCTCCTCGTCCTCCTCCTCCTCGTCGGCGGCTCGGCAGCCCCCGGCCGCGACGGGCGGAGGGCTCGGGCGCCCGGCCCAGGGTCGGCGGACACCCCGGCGGGTCCCGGGGAGGGGCCCCCCGCGGGGGGCCAGGCCCCCCCGTCCGGGTCGCTGCGACGCAGGGGCATGTCCGGGCGTGCGTCCGCTGGGGGTAGGGGTAGGGGTAGATAACAAGACCAAGTAATCAGCGTGCGGGCGTTGGTAGTAAGTGTGGGTGTTTGTAAGTGGCATGTGTTGGTAGTAAGTGCGGGTGTTTGTAAGTGGCATGTGTTGGTAGTAAGTGCGGGGCGTTGGTAAGTGGCATGTGTTGGTAGTAAGTGCGGGACGTTGGTAAGTGGCATGTGTTGGTAGTAAGTGCGGGACGTTGGTAAGTGGCATGTGTTGGTAGTAAGTGCGGGTGTTTGTAAGTGGCATGTGTTGGTAGTAAGTGCGGGACGTTGGTAAGTGGCATGTGTTGGTAGTAAGTGCGGGACGTTGGTAAGTGGCATGTGTTGGTAGTAAGTGCGGGACGTTGGTAAGTGGCATGTGTTGGTAGTAAGTGCGGGACGTTGGTAAGTGGCATGTGTTGGTAGTAAGTGCGGGACGTTGGTAAGTGGCATGTGTTGGTAGTAAGTGCGGGACGTTGGTAAGTGGCATGTGTTGGTAGTGAGTGCGGGACGTTGGTAAGTGGCATGTGTTGGTAGTAAGTGCGGGACGTTGGTAAGTGGCATGTGTTGGTAGTGAGTGCGGGACGTTGGTAAGTGGCATGTGTTGTAGTAAGTGCGGGTGTTTGTAAGTGGCATGTGTTGGTAGTAAGTGCGGGGCGTTTGTAAGTGGCATGTGTTGGTAGTGAGTGCGGGACGTTGGTAAGTGGCATGTGTTGGTAGTGAGTGCGGGCGTTTGTAAGTGGCATGTGTTGGTAGTAAGTGCGGGGCGTTGGTAAGTGGCATGTGTTGGTAGTAAGTGCGGGGCGTTGGTAAGTGGCATGTGTTGGTAGTAAGTGCGGGGCGTTGGTAAGTGGCATGTGTTGGTAGTAAGTGCGGGACGTTGGTAAGTGGCATGTGTTGGTAGTAAGTGCGGGGCGTTGGTAAGTGGCATGTGTTGGTAGTGAGTGCGGGTGTTTGTAAGTAGCATGTGTTGGTAGTAAGTGCGGGGCGTTGGTAAGTGGCATGTGTTGGTAGTAAGTGCAGGACGTTGGTAGTAAGTGGCATGTGTTGGTAGTAAGTGCGGGTGTTGGTAAGTGGCATGTGTTGTAGTAAGTGCGGGTGTTGGTAAGTGGCATGTGTTGGTAGTGAGTGCGGGCGTTTGTAAGTGGCATGTGTTGGTAGTAAGTGCGGGGCGTTGGTAGTAAGTGGCATGTGTTGGTAGTAAGTGCGGGCGTTGGTAAGTGGCATGTGTTGGTAGTAAGTGCGGGCGTTGGTAAGTGGCATGTGTTGGTAGTAAGTGCAGGACGTTGGTAAGTGGCATGTGTTGTAGTAAGTGCGGGGCGTTGGTAAGTGGCATGTGTTGTAGTAAGTGCAGGACGTTGGTAGTAAGTGGCATGTGTTGGTAGTAAGTGCGGGCGTTGGTAAGTGGCATGTGTTGGTAGTAAGTGCGGGCGTTGGTAAGTGGCATGTGTTGGTAGTGAGTGCGGGCGTTTGTAAGTGGCATGTGTTGGTAGTAAGTGCGGGGCGTTGGTAAGTGGCATGTGTTGGTAGTAAGTGCGGGGCGTTGGTAAGTGGCATGTGTTGGTAGTAAGTGCGGGGCGTTGGTAAGTGGCATGTGTTGGTAGTAAGTGCGGGACGTTGGTAAGTGGCATGTGTTGGTAGTAAGTGCGGGACGTTGGTAAGTGGCATGTGTTGGTAGTAAGTGCGGGACGTTGGTAAGTGGCATGTGTTGGTAGTAAGTGCGGGTGTTTGTAAGTGGCATGTGTTGGTAGTAAGTGCGGGGCGTTGGTAAGTGGCATGTGTTGTAGTAAGTGCGGGTGTTTGTAAGTGGCATGTGTTGTAGTAAGTGCGGGTGTTTGTAAGTGGCATGTGTTGGTAGTAAGTGCGGGACGTTGGTAAGTGGCATGTGTTGGTAGTGAGTGCGGGGCGTTGGTAAGTGGCATGTGTTGGTAGTGAGTGCGGGTGTTTGTAAGTAGCATGTGTTGGTAGTAAGTGCGGGGCGTTGGTAAGTGGCATGTGTTGGTAGTGAGTGCGGGTGTTTGTAAGTAGCATGTGTTGGTAGTAAGTGCGGGGCGTTGGTAAGTGGCATGTGTTGGTAGTAAGTGCAGGACGTTGGTAGTAAGTGGCATGTGTTGGTAGTAAGTGCGGGTGTTGGTAAGTGGCATGTGTTGTAGTAAGTGCGGGCGTTGGTAAGTGGCATGTGTTGGTAGTGAGTGCGGGCGTTTGTAAGTGGCATGTGTTGGTAGTAAGTGCGGGGCATTGGTAGTAAGTGGCATGTGTTGGTAGTAAGTGCGGGCGTTGGTAAGTGGCATGTGTTGTAGTAAGTGCGGGCGTTGGTAAGTGGCATGTGTTGGTAGTAAGTGCAGGACGTTGGTAAGTGGCATGTGTTGTAGTAAGTGCGGGGCGTTGGTAAGTGGCATGTTTTGTAGTAAGTGCGGGTGTTTGTAAGTGGCATGTGTTGGTAGTAAGTGCGGGCGTTGGTAAGTGGCATGTGTTGGTAGTAAGTGCGGGCGTTTGTAAGTGGCATGTATTGGTAGTAAGTGTGGGTGTTTGTAAGTGGCATGTGTTGGTAGTAAGTGCGGGACGTTGGTAAGTGGCATGTGTTGGTAGTAAGTGCGGGGCGTTGGTAAGTGGCATGTGTTGGTAGTAAGTGCGGGGCGTTGGTAAGTGGCATGTGTTGGTAGTGAGTGCGGGCGTTGGTAAGTGGCATGTGTTGGTAGTGAGTGCGGGCGTTGGTAAGTGGCATGTGTTGGTAGTAAGTGCGGGCGTTGGTAAGTGGCATGTGTTGGTAGTAAGTGCGGGCGTTGGTAAGTGGCATGTGTTCGCAAGCCGGCCGTTCGTACTGGCGGGGTGTTTGTAAGTGCGGGCGTTGGTAAGTGCGGCCGTTTGTAAGTGGCATGTGTTCGTAAGTTGGGCATTCGTAAGTGCGGGCGTTGGTAAGCGCAGGTGTTCGTGAGATGGGCGTCCGTAAGTGCGGGGTTTGTAAGTGCGGGCGTTGGTAAGTGCTGCCGTTCCTAAGTGCAGGTGTTCGCAAGTCGAGGACTGCCTGCAATCACGTGAATATTAATGGGCGGTAATCGGAACAAAATATGCACTACATATTTACCGGATGTGTTAATCACAGTTGATCACTGAGATCCCATCAGCTGCAAAGATCAGAGGGAGGTATAGCGCGTCAAAGTGTAGTGTATAGCGTCCTGTATAGTAGCGTAGTGTATAGTGGTGTGTATGTATGTTGAAATTCTTTCACAGCGTACGTAGCCAACCGTGCTAATCGGAGGTTAAAATGGATTACGTTAATCTGAAAATATGCAGTACATATTACCAGACGGTTAATCTCAGGTTAACCCTTTCCCATTCTGAGATGACTCCGAGTCGCACGGTGTGCGGGGTGTCCCCGCTCACCGCAGATACACTTAAGACACACGCAGAGACTCTGAGACTCACGCGGAGATCCTTAGACTCACGCAGAGGCCCTTAGACTCATGCAGAGACTCTTAGACTCACACAGAGACCCTTAGACTCACACATAGACCCTTAGACTCATGCAGAGGCCCATAGACTCACGCAGATACTTTTAGACTGACGCAGGGAGTCTAAGGGTCTCACGCAGAGATCCTTAGGCTCACGCAGAGACCCATAGACTCATAGAGACCCGTAGACTCAGGCAGAGACCCATAGACTCAGATACTTTAGACTGACGCAGAGACTCGTAGACTCACGCAGAGACTATTAGACTCACACAGA
Source organism: Petromyzon marinus (assembly GCF_048934315.1). Taxonomy (NCBI): domain Eukaryota; kingdom Metazoa; phylum Chordata; class Hyperoartia; order Petromyzontiformes; family Petromyzontidae; genus Petromyzon; species Petromyzon marinus. Next base: position 5,964 of record NW_027423376.1, read on the forward strand.
GACCCATAGACTCATAGAGACCCGTAGACTCACGCAGAGACCCATAGACTTAAACAGAGACCCGTAGACTCATACAGAGACCCATGGACTCACACAGAGACCCATAGACTCATAGAGACCCATAGACTCACGTAGAAACCGATACTCACGCAGAGACCCGTAGACTCACGCAGAGACCCATAGACTTACACAGAGACCCGTAGACTCACACAAACACTCATAGACTAACAAAGAGACCCCAAGACTGACACAGAGACCCATAGACTTACACAGAAACCCATAGACTTACACAGAGACCCGTAGACTCACACAGACACTCATAGACTACCACAGAGACTCATAAACTAACACAGAGACCCGAAGACTGACACAGAGACCCATAGACTTACACAGAGACCCGTAGACTCACATAGAGACCCACAGACTAACACAGAGACCCATAGACTAACACAGAGACCCATAGACTTAAACATAGACCCGTAGACTCATACAGAGACCCATGGACTCACACAGAGATCCGTAGACTGACACAGAGACCCGTAGACTCACGCAGAGACCCATAGACTAACACAGAGACCCATAGACTCACATAGACTGAGCTGTGACTGAACCGGGTTCTCTAGCGGAGTGAGTTGATGGCCTCAGCCGTTCAGCACTACGCGATGTCACGCGATAGAGGCGAGCGTGGTGGAAACACAGACAGCGAGAGAGCTCATGAATGATTCATCTTGTAAAGTTACTCCCCTGTAATTGATTCCTAGGGACGAGCGGTGTCTCTGACACGGCCATCGTGAACCCGCTGAGAGAGACACCCAGACCCGTGGCTTGAACCCAGCCTCTCAGTGTCTCCGACACGGCCATCGTGAACCCACTGAGAGAGACACCCAGACCCAGGGCTCCAACTCAGCCTCTCAGTGTCTCCGACACGGCCATCGTGAACCCACTGAGAGACACCCAGACCCAGGGCTCGAACCCAGCCTCTCAGTGTCTCCGACACGGCCATCGTGAACCCACTGAGAGAGAGACACCCAGACCCAGGGCTCCAACTCAGCCTCTCAGTGTCTCTGACACGGCCATCGTGAACCCATTGAGAGAGAGACACCCAGACCCAGGGCTCGAACCCAGCCTCTCAGTGTCTCTGACACGGCCATCGTGAACCCATTCAGAGAGAGACACCCAGACCCAGGGCTTGAACCCAGCCTCTCAATGTCTCTGACACGGCCATCGTGAACCCACTGAGAGAGAGACACCCAGACCCAGGGCTCGAACCCAGCCTCTCAGTGTCTCTGACACGGCCATCATGAACCCATTCAGAGAGAGACACCCAGACCCAGGGCTCGAACCCAGCCTCTCAGTGTCTCCGACACGGCCACTCACGTAAAGATCCCCCTGTTTGGGCAAGTGCTGTTAGCGAGCACCTATGAAGGCCAGAACGGCACACGAGGGGGTGGGTGGCCAACACCACGCCCGGCCGCCTTTGTCTCCCTGGTGGTGATGTTTACACACCGCAGCAGGTACTCATTTGAGGCCGAGTCGACCTAGAGGAGGCCCATGACCGGTTCAAATAATCGTCACCGGTGTTGGTGGCCGTGAGCGGGAATCGAACCCGGGTCAGCGAGATCGTAGCGCAGAGAAGCGCTAACCGCTACACCCACCGCTCCACACACACGCACAAATATCAAGACAAAGATCCCCCATATAGCCTTGACAGACTGTAGGGGCAAGTGCTGTTAGCGAGCACCTATGAAGGCCGGCACTGTGGCACACGAGGGGGTGGGTGGCCAACACCACGCCCGACCGCCTTTGTCTCCCCGGTGACGGTGTTTACACACCGCACCAGGCACTCATTTGAGGCTGATTCGACCTAGGGGAGGCCCGGGACCGGTTCAGATAATCGTCACTGTTGGTGTTGGCCGTGAGCGGGAATCGAACCCGGGTTGTAGAGTTCGTAGCGCAGCTTAGCGCTAACCGCTACACCCACCGCTCCACACACAACAACAACAACAACCGCCATTCGCCACTAAGTAGCGGTGACATCACCACGACCCTTGTGCCAGGCTATGTGCACCCTGAGGCCACGTGAAGTGTCGAACGCCCGCTGGCAGGAGGTCACGGGGCAGACCCCGGTGCCACGGGTCGACTGACTGAGATGACTGAGATGACTGGCTGATGCACCACCTGTGCCCCCTACTGTGCCAACCTGCTGTGCTTTAGCCACCCGGCGCTCCGCTCGTTGTTGTGAGCGTCGCTCCTCCGCCCTCCGTTGTTGTTGGAGGGCGACTGCCTCCAACTGCCCAGTAGCGTCCTTCACGAGCCTCCTCCACAGAGGCCGATCTTGACACCGCTGGTACCAGTCATCGGCAAGTCCACCCAGCTCCACGTCCTCCTGTACCACGTCACTCCATCTCTTCTCTAGCCCGTGCCGCGCCCATTTAGCCCCCTCAATCCAGGCCGAACAAAAGCTGTTTCGGCATGCGGTGGCTGGGCATGCGGGCTACATGATGACCCAGCCACAGACACACACACACAGACATGCACACAGACACACACACAGACACACAGACACGCGCGCGTACACACAACGCACGAGGGGGTGGGTGGCCAAAGACACTCAGGTATATCCATACACACACAGTTGTATATACACACAAACACGGGTGTGTACACACACGCACAGAACGAGAGAGAACGAGAGATAGGGGGGTGAGTTGAGAGTAAGGGATTGAGTTGATGAGTGAGTTGGTGAATGAGTGAGTGGGTACATGGGTGTGTGAGTGAATGAATGGAGGTTGAGTGGGTGAATGAATGAGTGGCTGAGTGCATGGTAGAATGAGTGAGTGAGCGAATGAATGAGTGAGTGAATGCGTGGATGAGTTAATGGGCGAATGAATGAAGTGAGCCAATGAGTGAGTGGGTGGTTCAGTGGGTGTATTAGTCACCGAATGAGCGAGAGAGTGAATGCGTGGGTGATGGAATGAGTGAGTGGATAAGAGAGCGAGCGAGTGGGCAAGCGGGTGACAGAGTGAGCGAGCGAGTGGATGAATGAGTGGGGTGAATCAGTGGGTAAATGAATGAGTGGCTGAGTGATTGTGTGAGCGAATGAGTGAGTCAATGAGTGGACGAGTGAGCGAGCGAGCGAGTAGGTGAGTGGGTCCGTGAGTGGGTGACTAAGTGAGTGAGCGAGCTTGTGGGTGACCCAATTGGTCATTTGGTGAGTGACTGGGTAAGTAGGTAGGATATGGAATGAATAATGAAATAAACTACCCTGTGCTGTAAAAACTACGAACAAAAATGAATAACGGGGTAAGGCCCACAGAGCTTTGTAGCTCTTTTCCAGAAGCGACAAGGCCACAAAGGATAGCGGATCATGATGATCACGTGGAAATCTCCTGTGCACCAGGCGAGGTAGTCAACATTTCCCAGCCACTGTGATGATGAAGAGTGAGAGAGAGACAGACGCAGACTCCAAATATAAAGCAGCAGCAGCAGGCGTGGTCAGGGTCGAGATCGAACCCACGACCTCCTGCGCACCAGGCGAGGTAGTTAACAGCTCCTAGCCACCGTGATGATGAAGAGTGAGAGAGAGAGAGACACGCAGACTCCAAATATACAGCAGCAGCAGGCGTCGTCAGGGTCGAGATCGAACCCACGACCTCCTGTAGACCAGGCGAGGTAGTTAACAGCTCCTAGCCACCGTGATGATGATGATGATGAGAGAGAGAGAGACACTCAGACTCCAAATATACAGCAGCAGGCATCGTCAGGGTCGGGATGGAACCCACGACCTCCTGTGCACCAGGCGAGGTAGTCAACATCTCCCAGCCACCGTGATGATGAAGAGTGAGAGAGAGAGAGACGCAGACTCCAAATATACAGCAGCAGCAGGCATCGTCAGAGTCGAGATCGAACCCACGACCTCCTGTGTACCAGGCGAGGTAGTTAACAGCTCCTAGCCACTGTGATGATGATGAGAGAGAGAGAGACGCAGACTCCAAATATACAGCAGCAGCAGGCATCGTCAGGGTCGGGATGGAACCCACGACCTCCTGTGTACCAGGCGAGGTAGTTAACATCTCATAGCCACCGTGATGACGATGATGAGAGAGAGATAGACTCTACATATACAGCAGCAGGCACCATCAGGTTCGGTGATCAAATCTACGACCTCCTGTAGACCAGGTGGGGTAGGGTTAAATAAAGTACACACATGGTAAGGGTTAAATAAAGTACTCACATGGTAGGGTTAAATAAAGTACTCACATGGTAGGGTTAAAGAAAGTACACACATGGTAGGGTTAAATAAAGTACACACATGGTAGGGTTAAATAAAGTACTCACATGGTAGGGTTAAATAAAGTACTCACATGGCAAGGTTAAATAAAGTACTCACATGGTAAGGGTTAAATAAAGTACTCACATGGTGGGGGTTAAATAAAGTACTCACATGGTAGGGTTAAATAAAGTACTCACATGGTAGGGTTAAATAAAGTACAAACATGGTAGGGCTAAATAAAGTACACACATTGGAGGGTTAAATAAAGTACTCACATGGTAGGGGTTAAATAAAGTACTCACATGGTAGGGTTAAATAAAGTACTCACATGGTAGGGTTAAATAAAGTACACACATGGTAGGGGTTAAATAAAGTACTCACATGGTAAGGGTTAAATAAAGTACACACATGGTAAGGGTTAAATAAAGTACTCACATGGTAGGGTTAAATAAAGTACTCACATGGTAGGGTTAAATGAAGTACTCACATGGTAGGGGTAAATAAAGTACTCACATGGTAGGGTTAAATAAAGTACACACATGGTAGGTTTAAATAAAGTACACACATGGTAAGGGTTAAATAAAGTACTCACATGGTAGGGTTAAATAAAGTACATACATGGTAGGGGTTAAATAAGTACTCACATGGTAGGGTTAAATAAAGCACTCACATGGTAGGGTTACATAAAGTACTCATATGGTAGGGTTAAATAAAGTACTCACATGGTAGGGTTAAATAAAGTACACACATGGTAGGGTTAAATAAAGTACACACATGGTAGGGTTAAAGAAAGTACTCACATGGTAGAGTTAAATAAAGTACTCACATGGTAGGGTTAAATAAAGTACTCACATGGTAAGGGTTAAATAAAGTACTCACATGGTAAGGGTTAAATAAAGTACTCACATGGTAGGGTTAAATAAAGTACTCACATGGTAGGGTTTAATAAAGTACTCACATGGTAGGGTTAAATAAAGTACTCACATGGTAGGGTTAAATAAAGTACTCACATGGTAAGGGTTAAATAAAGTACTCACATGGTAGGGTTAAATAAAGTACTCACATGGTAGGGTTAAATAAAGTACTCACATGGTAAGGGTTAAATAAAGTACTCACATGGTAGGGTTAAATAAAGTACTCACATGGTAGGGTTTAATAAAGTACTCACATGGTAGGGTTAAATAAAGTACTCACATGGTAGGGTTAAATAAAGTACTCACATGGTAAGGGTTAAATAAAGTACTCACATGGTAGGGTTAAATAAAGTACTCACATGGTAGGGTTAAATAAACTACACACATGGTAAGGGTTAAATAAAGTACAGACATGGTAGGGTTAAATAAAGTACACACATGGTAGGGTTAAATAAAGTACTCACATGGTAGGGTTAAATAAAGTACACACATGGTAGGGTTTAAATAAAGTACTCACATGGTAGGGTTAAATAAAGTACTCACATGGTAGGGGTTAAATGAAGTACTCACATGGTAGGGTTAAATAAAGTACACACATGGTAGGGGTTAAATAAAGTACTCACATGGTAAGGGTTAAATAAAGTACACACATGGTAAGGGTTAAATAAAGTACTCACATGGTAGGGTTAAATAAAGTACTCACATGGTAGGGTTAAATGAAGTACTCACATGGTAGGGGTAAATAAAGTACTCACATGGTAGGGTTAAATAAAGTACACACATGGTAGGTTTAAATAAAGTACACACATGGTAAGGGTTAAATAAAGTACTCACATGGCAGGGTTAAATAAAGTACATACATGGTAGGGGTTAAATAAGTACTCACATGGTAGGGTTAAATAAAGCACTCACATGGTAGGGTTACATAAAGTACTCATATGGTAGGGTTAAATAAAGTACTCACATGGTAGGGTTAAATAAAGTACACACATGGTAGGGTTAAATAAAGTACACACATGGTAGGGTTAAAGAAAGTACTCACATGGTAGAGTTAAATAAAGTACTCACATGGTAGGGTTAAATAAAGTACTCACATGGTAAGGGTTAAATAAAGTACTCACATGGTAAGGGTTAAATAAAGTACTCACATGGTAGGGTTTAATAAAGTACTCACATGGTAGGGTTAAATAAAGTACTCACATGGTAGGGTTAAATAAAGTACTCACATGGTAAGGGTTAAATAAAGTACTCACATGGTAGGGTTAAATAAAGTACTCACATGGTAGGGTTAAATAAAGTACTCACATGGTAAGGGTTAAATAAAGTACTCACATGGTAGGGTTAAATAAAGTACTCACATGGTAGGGTTTAATAAAGTACTCACATGGTAGGGTTAAATAAAGTACTCACATGGTAGGGTTAAATAAAGTACTCACATGGTAAGGGTTAAATAAAGTACTCACATGGTAGGGTTAAATAAAGTACTCACATGGTAGGGTTAAATAAACTACACACATGGTAAGGGTTAAATAAAGTACAGACATGGTAGGGTTAAATAAAGTACACACATGGTAGGGTTAAATAAAGTACTCACATGGTAGGGTTAAATAAAGTACACACATGGTAGGGTTTAAATAAAGTACTCACATGGTAGGGTTAAATAAAGTACTCACATGGTAGGGGTTAAATGAAGTACTCACATGGTAGGGTTAAATAAAGTACACACATGGTAGGGGTTAAATAAAGTACTCACATGGTAGGGTTAAATAAAGTACTCACATGGTAGGGTTAAATAAAGTACTCACATGGTGGGGTTAAATAAAGTACTCACATGGTAAGGGTTAAATAAAGTACTCACATGGTAGGGTTAAATATAGCACTCACATGGTAGGGTTAAATAAAGTACTCACATGGTAAGGGTTAAATAAAGTACTCACAGGGTAGGGTTAAATAAAGTGCACACATGGTAGGGTTAAATTAAGTACTCACATGGTAAGGGTTAAATCAAATACTCACATGGTAGGGTTAAATAAAGTACTCACATGGTAGGGTTAAATAAAGTACTCACATGGTAAGGGTTAAATAAAGTACTCACATGGTAGTGTTAAATAAGGTACTCACATGGTAGGGTTAAATAAAGTACTCACATGGTAAGGGTTAAATAAAGTACTCACATGGTAGGGTTAAATAAAGTACTCACATGGTAGGGTTAAATGAAGTACTCACATGGTAGGGGTAAATAAAGTACTCACATGGTAGGGTTAAATAAAGTACACACATGGTAGGTTTAAATAAAGTACACACATGGTAAGGGTTAAATAAAGTACTCACATGGCAGGGTTAAATAAAGTACATACATGGTAGGGGTTAAATAAGTACTCACATGGTAGGGTTAAATAAAGCACTCACATGGTAGGGTTACATAAAGTACTCATATGGTAGGGTTAAATAAAGTACTCACATGGTAGGGTTAAATAAAGTACACACATGGTAGGGTTAAATAAAGTACACACATGGTAGGGTTAAAGAAAGTACTCACATGGTAGAGTTAAATAAAGTACTCACATGGTAGGGTTAAATAAAGTACTCACATGGTAAGGGTTAAATAAAGTACTCACATGGTAAGGGTTAAATAAAGTACTCACATGGTAGGGTTTAATAAAGTACTCACATGGTAGGGTTAAATAAAGTACTCACATGGTAGGGTTAAATAAAGTACTCACATGGTAAGGGTTAAATAAAGTACTCACATGGTAGGGTTAAATAAAGTACTCACATGGTAGGGTTAAATAAAGTACTCACATGGTAAGGGTTAAATAAAGTACTCACATGGTAGGGTTAAATAAAGTACTCACATGGTAGGGTTTAATAAAGTACTCACATGGTAGGGTTAAATAAAGTACTCACATGGTAGGGTTAAATAAAGTACTCACATGGTAAGGGTTAAATAAAGTACTCACATGGTAGGGTTAAATAAAGTACTCACATGGTAGGGTTAAATAAACTACACACATGGTAAGGGTTAAATAAAGTACAGACATGGTAGGGTTAAATAAAGTACTCACATGGTAGGGTTAAATAAAGTACACACATGGTAGGGGTTAAATAAAGTACTCACATGGTAAGGGTTAAATAAAGTACTCACATGGTAGGGTTAAATAAAGTACTCACATGGTAGTGTTAAATAAACTACACACATGGTAAGGGTTAAATAAAGTACAGACATGGTAGGGTTAAATAAAGTACTCACATGGTAGGGTTAAATAAAGTACACACATGGTAGGGGTTAAATAAAGTACTCACATGGTAGGGTTAAATAAAGTACTCACATGGTAGGGTTAAATAAAGTACTCACACGGTGGGGTTAAATAAAGTACTCACATGGTAAGGGTTAAATAAAGTACTCACATGGTAGGGTTAAATATAGCACTCACATGGTAGGGTTAAATAAAGTACTCACATGGTAAGGGTTAAATAAAGTACTCACAGGGTAGGGTTAAATAAAGTGCACACATGGTAGGGTTAAATTAAGTACTCACATGGTAAGGGTTAAATCAAATACTCACATGGTAGGGTTAAATAAAGTACTCACATGGTAGGGTTAAATAAAGTACTCACATGGTAAGGGTTAAATAAAGTACTCACATGGTAGTGTTAAATAAGGTACTCACATGGTAGGGTTAAATAAAGTACTCACATGGTAAGGGTTAAATAAAGTACTCACATGGTAGGGTTAAATAAGGTACTCACATGGTAGGGTTAAATAAAGTACTCACATGGTAAGGGTTAAATAAAGTACTCACATGGTAGGGTTAAATAAAGTACTCACATGGTAGGGTTAAATAAAGTA
>NW_027423376.1:20000-93839 GCF_048934315.1 Petromyzon marinus
GACCTCCCCAGAGACCCTGGCTGACAGCAGAGGTGTTTAGGATGGTTGAGAAAAAGCGACAGGCCCAGTGTCATCGGCTACAGAATCCCACGTCAGAGAATGAGGACGCTTATCGTAGCCTTCGCTCGGAGGTTCGGAGAGCCGTGAGGCGCTGCAAGGATGGGTGGTGGTCGCGGGTTGCTGAGCAGATGGAGTCTGCCTCAGTGGCCCGTGATCACAAATCTCTATTTAACCCTATCAAAAAAGTAACCTGCAGCGCCACACCTATTACCATCATTAGGGGAAAAAACGGTGATCCAATCTCCGACCCCCAGGAACAGGTTTGCAGATTTGCTGAGCATTTCTGTGAGGTCATGGGGGAAGGAAAATCCCTCAGCCAGGAAAACATCGTGGCACAAAGGGAGGATGACCCTGCTGAGGCTGCGGTGCCTCAAATATTGGAAGAAGTCACCCCCTGTGAGTGGCTGGCTGAGGTGCCATCTGCTGAGGAAGTACTAAAGGCGATCCGGAGTCTGAGACCAGGAAAGGCAGCGGGCAGAGATGATCTCCCAAGCGAAATGCTGAGGGAGGGTGGCGTTTGTGCACAGACTGCCCTATATGACATCATAACAACAGTCTGGACCACTGGACGGGTTCCGCAGGATTGGAAGGATGCCCTGGTGGTCCCCCTTTTTAAGAAGGGGGACCGCACAGGCTGTAACAACTACAGGGGCATCTCACTCCTCAGTGTCCCGGGAAAGGTCCTGGCAAGGATTATTCAGCATCGCCTTGTCAGGCACGCTGAGGAGAGGCTTGCGGAGCCCCAATGCGGTTTCAGGAAAGGGCGGTCCTGCACAGATGCCATATTTTCTGTCCGTCTGCTACAGCAGAGGTGTAGGGAATTCTAACAAGACCTACATCTCTGCTTTATTGACCTGGTCAAGGCCTATGATACCATCAGTAGGCCTGGGCTCTGGGTCGTTCTTCGTGCTTTTTGAGTACCTGACCCTCTGCTCACGATCATTAAGGACCTTCATGATGGTGAGCGGGCCCGGGTAAAACTACGTGGCCGGGAGTCAGAGCCATTTCCTGTACACCTTGGGGTGCGACAAGGATGTCCTCTGGCTCCCACATTATTTAACATCTATTTTGACCACGTAGTTCGTGAAGCCTTCAATAGCTGTACCGGGGGAATCTCCATATGGTACAGATATAATGGGAGGCTGATCGATGCCCGTGTGCGGTCAAGGGATGGCTCCCTATCGTTCAACCACGTTATGTATGCTGATGATTTGGTAATAGCTGCTCAGTCAGAGGAGGAGTTGGAGACGCTGCTGCTGAGACTGGAGCGTGCCACTAAGAGGTGGGGCCTTACCATCAGCCCCACCAAAACTAAGCACCTGCCTGGGTATTTTGTACCATCGGACACTCCACCCCCACAACTCCCAATCGGTGATGGGGCAGTTGTGGAGTGAGTGGAGAGTTTCCCATACCTGGGCAGTGTCCATATGACTGGCTCCAGTTTAACAGCAGAGGTCTCACTCCGAATCAGTCGAGCGGCAATATCTTTTCATCTGTTGCATAACGCTGTGTGGAAGCTACCTGGTCTGTCGCTCCGCACTAAGCTTCAGGTCTTCTCGGCCACGGTCATTCCCTCCCTTCTCTACGCTCGCGAAACGTGGACCCCCCCTAATGGAACATCTTCGCTGGTTAGAAACATTTAGGCTGGCCTGCCTATGATCCATCCTGGGTTTAACCAGACTGGATTGTGTGAGGAGCTCACAAATCCTTGAAAGATCTGGGCAAGGTCCCATCGGTGAGCTCCTCCGGCGGGCAAGGCTGCGATGGCTGGGTCATGTAGCCCGCATGCCCAGCCACCGCATGCCGAAACAGCTTTTGTTCGGCCGGATTGAGGGGGCTAAGCAGGCGCGACACGGGCTAGAGAAGAGATGGAGTGATGTGGTACAGGAGGACGTGGAGCTGAGTGGACTTGCCGATGACTGGTACCAGCGGTGTCAAGATCGGCCTCTGTGGAGGAGGCTCGTGAAGGACGCTACTGGGCAGTTGGAGGTAGTCGCCCTCCAACAACAACGGAGGGCGGAGGAGCGACGCTCACAACAACGAGCGGAGCGCTGGGTGGCTAAAGCACAGCAGGTTGGCACAGTAGGGGGCACAGGTGGTGCATCAGCCAGTGATCTCAGTCATCTCAGTCAGTCGACCCGGGGCACCTGGGTCTGCCCCGTGACCTCCTGCCAGCGGGCGATCGACACTTCACGTGGCCTCAAGGTGCACATGGCCTGGCACAAGCGTCGTGGTGACGTCACCGCCACTTAGGGGCGAATGGCGGTTGTTGTTGTTGTTGTCACTGTGTGTGTCACTGTGCGTGTCACTGTGTGTGTGTCACTGTGTGTGTCACTGTGTATGTATGTCACTGTGTGTGTCACTGTGTGTCACTGTGTGTCACTGTTTGTGTCACTGTGTGTCACTGTGTGTGTGTCACTGTGCGTGTCACTGTGTCTGTGTCACTGTGTGTGTCACTGTGTATGTATGTCACTGTGTGTGTCACTGTGTGTGTGTTTCACTGTGTTTGTGTCACTGTGTGTGTGTCACTGTGTGTGTCACTGTGTATGTATGTCACTGTATCACTGTGTGTGTCACTGTGTGCGTGTGTCACTGTGTGTGTGTCACTGTTTGTGTCACTGTGTGTCACTGTGTGTGTCACTGTGTATGTATGTCACTGTGTGTGTCACTGTGTGTGTGTGTGTCACTGTGCGTGTCACTGTGTGTGTGTCACTGTGTGTGTCACTGTGTATGTATGTCACTGTCTGTGTCACTGTGTGTGTGTCACTGTGTGTCACTGTTTGTGTCACTGTGTGTCACTGTGTGTGTGTCACTGTGCGTGTCACTGTGTCTGTGTCACTGTGTGTGTCACTGTGTATGTATGTCACTGTGTGTGTCACTGTGTTTGTGTCACTGTGTGTGTCACTGTGTATGTATGTCACTGTATCACTGTGTGTGTCACTGTGTGCGTGTGTCACTGTGTGTGTGTCACTGTTTGTGTCACTGTGTGTCACTGTGTGTGTCACTGTGTATGTATGTCACTGTGTGTGTCACTGTGTGTGTCACTGTGTGCGTGTGTCACTGTGTGTGTGTCACTGTTTGTGTCACTGTGTATGTATGTCACTGTATCACTGTGTGTGTCACTGTGTGTGGTAGTGTCGCCAGGTTCATAGCGCAGCGCGCTATGACCCGGGTTCGATTCCCGCTCACGTCCAACACCAGTGACGATTATCTGAACCGGTCCCGGGCCTCCCCTAGGTCGACTCAGCCTCAAATGAGTACCTGGTGCGGTGTGTAAACATTGCCACTAGGGAGACAAAGGCGGTCGGGCGTGGTGCTGGCCACCCACCCCCTCGTGTACCGTTCCAGCCTTCATAGGTGCTCGCTAACAGCACTTGCCCCTACAGTCCGTTAAGGCTACACGGGGGACCTTTGTCTGTGTCTACCTTCACAGGTGCTGCTGCTACTCGCTACTCACAGCACTTGCCCCTACAGCCTGTTGGAGGCTACACGGGGGAGCTTTGTCTGTGTCTACCTTCACAGGTGCTGCTGCTACTCGCTACTCACAGCTCTTGCCCCTACAGCCTGTTAGAGGCTACACGGGGGACCTTTGTCTGTGTGATGGTTCGTCAGCTGCAAATTTCCGGTTCCGCCTCCACTGGCTCCTCCCCTTTGGCTCCTCCCCCTTCACCCCTCCCCCCTCGCTCCTCGCCCCTCCCCCTTCGCCCCACAATCCTCGCAACTCCCCCTTCGCCCCTCCCCCCTCGCACATCGCCCCTCCCTCCTCCCCCCTCGCTCCGCCCTCATCACCCCTCCCCCCCGCCCATCGCTCCTCCCCCTTTAAATAAATAAATAAACTTCACGCTTTCGTTTGAGTCGGGGGGCGAGCTCGGCTCCCCATTGGTCGGGCGAGGCTCACACACACCCCCCCCCCGCGCCCCACACACACACTCTCGTCCAAAAGTTAGCGAGCGTGACGTAATGTTAATTAGCGTGACGTCACGTTAATCAGCGTCGATGACGTCACGTTAATTAGCGTGACAACAAAGACGTCACGCCGACGGGTTCACTCACCGAGTCGCTCCGCTCACCCGTCTCGCGCCGCTCCACCCGCACGGTGAACTTTTTTGGTGCACGAAGCGGCGCTCTCCTATTGGTCGGTGAGACTGCTTAGACCCACGTGACAATTATCCACCACGCCCACCAACCACCCCCCACCCCCCCCCGCGGCACCCGCTCTCACTCCCTCAACTTCGTCACCCACCCACCCATCACTCACCCCCGCACCCACTCACTCACCACTCACATCACTCACTCACCACTCACCCACTCACTCACCACTCACTCACCACTCACTCACTCACCACTCACCCACTCACTCACCACTCACTCACCACTCACTCACCACGCACCCACCCACCCATCACTCACCCCCTCACTCACATCACTCACTCACATCACTCACTCACCACTCACTCACCACTCACTCACCACTCACTCACTCACCACTCACTCACATCACTCACTCACCACTCACCCACTCACTCACCACTCACTCACCACTCACTCACTCACCACTCACCCACTCACTCACCACTCACTCACCACTCACTCACCACGCACCCACCCACCCATCACTCACCCCCTCACTCACATCACTCACTCACATCACTCACTCACCACTCACCCACTCATTCACCACTCACCACTCACTCACTCACCACTCACTCACATCACTCACTCACCACTCACTCACCACTCACTCACCACTCACTCACCCCCTCACCCACTCACTCACCCATCACTCACCCACTCGCTCACTCACTCACCCACTCACTCACCCACTCACATCACTCCCTCACTCACTCACATCACTCACTCACCACTCACCCACTCACTCACCACTCACTCACTCACCACTCACCCACTCACCACTCACCCACTCACCACTCACTCACCCCCTCACTCACTCACCCCCTCACCCACTCACTCACCCATCACTCACCCACTCACTCACTCACCCACTCACATCACTCACTCACCACTCACTCACCCCCTCACTCACCCACCACTCACTCACCCCCTCACTCACCCCCTCACTCACTCACCCCCTCACTCACTCACCCCCTCACTCACCCACTCACATCACTCACCCACTCACCCACCCATCACTCACCCCCTCACTCACTCATCACTCACTCACTCACTCACCCCCTCACCACCTCACTCACCCCCTCACTCATCACTCACTCACTCACCCCCTCACTCACCCCCTCACCACCTCACTCACCCCCTCACTCACCCCCTCACTCACCACCTCACTCACTCACCCCTCACTCATTACTCACCCACTCACTCACCCCCTCACTCACCCACTCACCCACTCACTCACTCACCCACTCACCCCCTCACTCACTCACCCCCTCACCCACTCACTCACCCCCTCACTCACCCCCTCACTCCCTCACTCACCCCCTCACTCACCCCCTCACTCACCCCCTCACTCCCTCACTCACCCCCTCACCACCTCACTCACCCCCTCACTCACCCCCTCACCACCTCACTCACCCCCTCACTCACCCCCTCACTCACCACCTCACTCACTCACCCCTCACTCATTACTCACCCACTCACTCACCCCCTCACTCACCCACTCACCCACTCACTCACTCACCCACTCACCCCCTCACTCACTCACCCCCTCACCCACTCACTCACCCCCTCACTCACCCCCTCACTCCCTCACTCACCCCCTCACTCACCCCCTCACTCACCCCCTCACTCCCTCACTCACCCCCTCACTCACCCCCTCACTCCCTCACTCACGCCCTCACTCACCCCCTCACATCACTCACCCCCTCACTCACCACTCACCCCCTCACTCACTCACCCCCTCACCCACTCACTCATTACTCACTCACTCACTCCCTCACCCACTCACCCCCTCACTCACTCACCCCCTCACTCACTCACTCCCTAAACCCCTCCCTCACCCACTCACTCACTCACCCCCTCACCCACTCACTCACCCCCTCACCCACTCACTCACCCCCTCACTCATTACTCACCCCCTCACTCACTCACTTACCCCCTCACCCCCTCACTCACTCACCCCCTCACCCACTCACTCACCCCCTCACTCACCCCATCACTCACCCCCTCACTCACTCACTCACCCACTCACTCACCCCCTCACTCACCCCATCACTCACCCCCTCACTCACTCACCCCCTCACCCACTCACTCACCCCCTCAATCATTACTCACCCCCTCACTCACTCACCCCCTCACTCACCCCCTCACTCACCCCCTCCCTCACTCACCCACCCACCCCCTCACTCACCCCCTCACCCCCTCACATCACTCACCCCCTCACTCACCCCCTCACCCACCCATCACTCACCCCCTCACTCACCCCCTCACTCACCCCATCACTCACCCCCTCACTCACTCACCCCCTCACCCACTCACTCACCCCCTCACTCAATACTCACTCCCTCACTCACTCACCCACTCACATCACTCACCCCCTCACTCACCCATCCCCTCACTCACTCACTCACCCACTCACTAATTTCTCACCCCCTCACCCCTTCACTCACCCACTCACCCACCCACCCCCTCACTCACCCCCTCACCACCTCACATCACTCACCCCTCACCCTCTCACCCCTCACTCACCCCCTCATTCACCCACTCACATCACTCACCCCCTCACTCATCCACCCCCTCACTCACCCCCTCACCCCCTCACTCACTCACCTCCTCACCCACTCACTCACCCCTCACTCACCCCCTCATTCACCCACTCACATCACTCACCCCCTCACCCTCTCACCCCCTCACTCACTCACCCCCTCACTCACCCACCCCCTCACTCACCCCCTCACCCCCTCACTCACTCACCTCCTCACCCACTCACTCACCCCCTCACTCGCCCCCTCACTCATCACTCACCCCCTCACCCCTCACCCCCTCACCCATCACCCCCTCACCCCTCACCCCTCACCCCTCACCCATCACCCCCTCACCCATCACCCCCTCACCCCCTCACCCCTCACCCATCACCCCCTCACCCCCTCACCCATCACCCATCACCCCCTCACCCCTCACCCCCTCACCCATCACCCCCTCACCCCTCACCCATCACCCCCTCACCCCTCACCCCTCACCCCTCACCCATCACCCCCTCACCCATCACCCCCTCACCCCCTCACCCCTCACCCATCACCCCCTCACCCCCTCACCCATCACCCATCACCCCCTCACCCATCACCCATCACCCCTCACCCCTCACCCCTCACCCCTCACCCATCACCCCCTCACCCATCACCCATCACCCCCTCACCCCTCACCCCTCACCCCTCACCCATCACCCATCACCCCCTCACCCATCACCCATCACCCCTCACCCCTCACCCCTCACCCCTCACCCATCACCCCCTCACCCATCACCCATCACCCCCTCACCCCTCACCCCTCACCCCTCACCCATCACCCCCTCACCCATCACCCCCTCACCCCCTCACCCATCACCCATCACCCCCTCACCCATCACCCATCACCCCCTCACCCCTCACCCCCTCACCCCTCACCCATCACCCCCTCACCCATCACCCCTCACCCCCTCACCCATCACCCCCTCACCCCTCACCCATCACCCCCTCACCCATCACCCCCTCACCCATCACCCATCACCCCTCACCCCTCACCCCTCACCCCCTCACCCATCACCCCTCACCCCCTCACCCATCACCCCCTCACCCCTCACCCATCACCCCTCACCCATCACCCCCTCACCCATCACCCCTCGCCCCCTCACCCCTCACCCATCACCCCCTCACCCATCACCCCCTCACCCCCTCACCCCTCACCCCTCACCCCTCACCCCTCACCCCCTCACCCCCTCACCCCCTCACCCCTCACCCCTCACCCATCACCCCCACCCCCTCACCCCCTCACCCCCTCACCCCTCACCCCCTCACCCCCTCACCCATCACCCCCTCACCCATCACCCCCTCACCCCCTCACCCCTCACCCATCACCCCCTCACCCATCACCCATCACCCCCTCACCCATCACCCCTCACCCCCTCACCCATCACCCCCTCACCCATCACCCATCACCCCCTCACCCATCACCCATCACCCCCTCACCCATCACCCCTCGCCCCCTCACCCATCACCCCCTCACCCCCTCACCCATCACCCATCACCCCCCTCACCCCTCACCCCCTCACCCATCACCCCCTCACCCCCTCACCCATCACCCCTCACCCCCTCACCCCCTCACCCATCACCCCCTCACCCATCACCCCATCACCTCCTCACCCCCTCACCCATCACCCCCTCACCCCCTCACCCATCACCCCTCACCCCCTCACCCATCACCCCCTCACCCATCACCCCATCACCTCCTCACCCCCTCACCCATCACCCCCTCACCCCCTCACCCATCACCCACTCACCCATTACCCCCTCACCCCCTCACCCCCTCACCCCCTCACCCCCTCACCCATCACCCCAACACCCCCTCACCCATCACCCCCTCACCCCTCACCCCCTCACCCCTCACCCATCACCCCCTCACCCATCACCCATCACCCACTCACCCATCACCTCCTCACCATGAGTGTAGTCTGGTGCTAAACTGCTCCAATGACGTCTCTATTGCTGCAATCCTCTACACGTGATGGTGTTAGCCTCCAGTTGAAGATCAGTTGCGTCTACATGCATTGGATGAAAACCATAGTCTACCTACAGATGGAACAGATGGAGATTTGTCCACCCACGGGGTATTAGGGAGTGTGATGGAACAGATGGAGATTTGTCCACCCACGGGGTAGAAGGGAGTGAGATCGAACAAACGGAGATTAGTCCACCCACAGGGTAGAAGGGAGTGAGAAGGAACAGATGGAGATTAGTCCACACACGGGGTAGAAGGGATTGATATGGAACAAATGGAGATTAGTCCACACACGGGGTAGAAGGGAGTGAGATGGAACAGATGGAGATTAGTCCACACAAGGGCTAGAAGGGAGCGAGATGGAACAGATGGAGATTAGTCCACCCACGTGCTAGAAGGCGAGCGAGATGGAACAGATGGAGATTAGTGCACACACCGACCTCTCACTGCTGCCTTCACAGCAGCGCGGGGTTACAGCCACCACCACCGCCGCCACCACCACCACCACCACCGCCACCACCACCACCACCACCACCGCCGCCACCACCACCACCACCACCGCCACCACCACCACCGTCACCGCCACCACCGCCACCACCACCACCACCCCCACCACCACCGCCACCACCGCCACCACCACCGCCACCACCACCGCCACCACCGCCACCACCACCACCACCATCACCACCGCCACCACCACCGCCACCGCCACCACCACCACCGCCACCACCACCACCACCGCCACCACCACCACTACCACCTCCGCCTCGCCAAAACAATATAAATGAGACCACGGCCGTCACAACAGAAAATTGCACTTTTATTGAGTGAACCGATATAAATGTGCGGATATTTTCTGTAAATTATTCAATCTGCTTTTACTGAAAATCCCACGCGGAACCAAAACGACCACCCAGTTGTTCCGCGCAAAACGCAGCCACCGCCGCCGCCGCCGCGATCGTCACCATCATAATCATCAGCATTATCATCACGGTGGCTAGGAGATGTTAACTACCTCGCCTGGTACACAGGAGGTCGTGGATTCGAACCCGACCCTGACGATGCCTGCTGCTGTATACTTGGAGTTTGAGTGTCTCTCATCATCAGCATCATCATCACGGTGGCTAGGAGATGTTAACTACCTCGCCTGGTACACAGGAGGTAGTGGGTTCGAACCCGACCCTGACGATGCCTGCTGCTGTATACTTGGAGTTTGAGTGTCTCTCTATCATCATCATCATCACGGTGGCTAGGAGATGTTAACTACCTCGCCTGGTGCACAGGAGGTAGTGGGTTCGAACCCGACCCTGACGATGCCTGCTGCTGTATACTTGGAGTTTGAGTGTCTCTCATCATCATCAGCATCATCATCACGGTGGCTAGGAGATGTTAACTACCTCGCCTGGCACACAGGAGGTAGTGGGTTCGAACCCGACCCTGACGATGCCTGCTGCTGTATACTTGGAGTCTGCGTGTCTCTCTATCATCATCATCATCACGGTGGCTAGGAGATGTTAACTACCTCGCCTGGTACACAGGAAGTCGTGGGTTCGAACCCGACCCTGACGATGCCTGCTGCTGTATACTTGGAGTTTGAGTGTCTCTCATCATCATCACGGTGGCTAGGAGATGTTAACTACCTCGCCTGGTCTACAGGTCGTGGGTTCAAACCCGACGCTGACGCCTGCTGTATATTTGGAGTCTGCGTGTCTCTCTATCATCATCATCATCACGGTGGCTAGGAGATGTTAACTATCTTGCCTGGTCTATAGGAGGTCTTGGGTTCGAACCCGACGCTGACGCCTGCTGCTGTATACTTGGAGTTTGCGTGACTCTCTCTCTCATCATCATCATCATCACCACACCGGTAGTAGTAGTAGTAGTCATACTGGAATAATATTAAATATTTAACCCACGATTTGTGCTCATACCCACAATAGCTACACAAAAGTATAAGTTGCTGTAAGTCGTCTCTGCGTCTCTCCGTATCTCCGTCTCTCTCTCTCTCTCCCCGTTTCGCGTCGAATATTTTTTTTGTATTTTTTTTTACATTTTTTAAATCATATATATTGTATTTTTTTTAAATCCCGTTTTGCCACTTCATACCCACTCTATCCCCCTCCCTAACCCTACCTATACCCCACCCCCCCATGACTTGTTTGGAATTATGTACACGTTATGTGGCTATTTAAACCCCCTATATCTAGCGAACAAACACGCACGTGATGCTCGCCATTTTATTTACACGTCACAAAGTTGCCGCCACGCCCACCCCATAGCCCCGCCCGCCCCGCCACGCCCCGCCACGCCCCTCCCCCCCAGGGCCAGCTGTGCGTCCATCCGCGCCTCTCTTGCCACGTGACGCACCACCATCACCTCCCACCTCCTCCACTTCTTTCGGTGGATGATGTTGGTGGTGGTGGTGGTGACGGTGGTGGCGATGATTGTGGCGATACTAGTGATGCGGATAGTGATGGTTGTGGTGACGGTGGTGGTGGTGGTGGTGGCGATTCACGTACGTGGCCAACCGCGCTAATCGGAGGTGCAGAGGAAGGCTACAACCACACTCGACTTGATGTTATTACGACGTCGTGGATGATGAAGATGGTGGTGGTGGTGGTATATGATTCCTGTGACAGTGATGATTAGGATGACTGTGGTGGCGATGACGACTACGATGATGATGATGGAACTGCCATCCGCCCACCCACCCACTCGCCCGCCCACCCACCCATCCACCCACCCACCAATCCCCATATCCACCGCAGGATGGCATTGCCACAGTGCCAACACGCAATCTTACAAAGCCACCCACCTCTCCGGATCCCGACGATTCTCACCCCTTCCCATTGCTTCCTGTGCCGAGTTAAGAGAATATGTCTCTTAAGTTAAGACGATGTATCTCGTGAGTCAAGGTATTGTCTCTTTAGTTAAGAATATGTCTCTTAAGTCAAGACGATGTATCTCGTGAGTCAAGGTATTGTCTCTTTAGTTAAGAATATGTCTCTTAAGTTAAGACGATGTATCTCGTGAGTCAAGGTATTGTCTCTTTAGTTAAGAATATGTCTCTTAAGTTAAGACGATGTATCTCGTGAGTCAAGGTATTGTCTCTTTAGTTAAGAATATGTCTCTTAAGTTAAGATGATGTATCTCGTGAGTCAAGGTATTGTCTCTTTAGTTGAGAATATGTCTCTTAAGTTAAGACGATGTATCTCGTGAGTCAAGGTATTGTCTCTTTAGTTAAGAATATGTCTCTTAAGTCAAGACGATGTATCTCGTGAGTCAAGGTATTGTCTCTTTAGTTAAGAATATGTCTCTTAAGTTAAGATGATGTATCTCGTGAGTCAAGGTATTGTCTCTTTAGTTAAGAATATGTCTCTTAAGTTAAGACGATGTATCTCGTGAGTCAAGGTATTGTCTCTTTAGTTAAGAATATGTCTCTTAAGTTAAGCCGATGTATCTCGTGAGTCAAGGTATTGTCTCTTTAGTTAAGAATATGTCTCTTAAGTTAAGATGATGTATCTCGTGAGTCAAGGTATTGTCTCTGTAGTTAAGAATATGTCTCTTAAGTTAAGATGATGTATCTCGTGAGTCAAGGTATTGTGTCTTTAGTTAAGAATATGTCTCTTAAGTCAAGACAATGTATCTCGTGAGTCAAAGTATTGTCTCTTTAGTTAAGAATATGTCTCTTAAGTCAAGACGATGTATCTCGTGAGTCAAGGTATTGTCTCTTTAGTGAAGAATATGTCTCTTAAGTTAAGATGATGTATCTCGTGAGTCAAGGTGTTGTCTCTTTAGTTAAGAATGTCTCTTAAGTTAAGATGACGTATCTCGTGAGTCAAGGTATTGTCTCTTTAGTGAAGAATATGTCTCTTAAGTTAAGATGATGTATCTCGTGAGTCAAGGTGTTGTCTCTTTAGTTAAGAATGTCTCTTAAGTTAAGATGACGTATCTCGTGAGTCAATGTATTGTCTCTTTAGTTAAGAATATGTCTCTTAAGTTAAGACGATGTATCTCGTGAGTCAAGGTATTGTCTCTTTAGTTAAGAATATGTCTCTTAAGTTAAGACGATGTATCTCGTGAGTCAAGGTATTGTCTCTTTAGTGAAGAATATGTCTCTTAAGTTAAGATGATGTATCTCGTGAGTCAAGGTGTTGTCTCTTTAGTTAAGAATGTCTCTTAAGTTAAGATGACGTATCTCGTGAGTCAATGTATTGTCTCTTTAGTTAAGAATATGTCTCTTAAGTTAAGACGATGTATCTCGTGAGTCAAGGTATTGTCTCTTTAGTTAAGAATATGTCTCTTAAGTCAAGACGATGTATCTCGTGAGTCAAGGTATTGTCTCTTTAGTGAAGAATATGTCTCTTAAGTTAAGATGATGTATTTCGTGAGTCAAGGTGTTGTCTCTTTAGTTAAGAATGTCTCTTAAGTTAAGATGACGTATCTCGTGAGTCAATGTATTGTCTCTTTAGTTAAGAATATGTCTCTTAAGTTAAGACGATGTATCTCGTGAGTCAAGGTATTGTCTCTTTAGTTAAGAATATGTCTCTTAAGTTAAGACGATGTATCTCGTGAGTCAAGGTATTGTCTCTTTAGTGAAGAATATGTCTCTTAAGTTAAGATGATGTATCTCGTGAGTCAAGGTGTTGTCTCTTTAGTTAAGAATGTCTCTTAAGTTAAGATGACGTATCTCGTGAGTCAATGTATTGTCTCTTTAGTTAAGAATATGTCTCTTAAGTTAAGACGATGTATCTCGTGAGTCAAGGTATTGTCTCTTTAGTTAAGAATATGTCTCTTAAGTCAAGACGATGTATCTCGTGAGTCAAGGTATTGTTTCTTTAGTTAAGAATATGTCTCTTAAGTTAAGACGATTTATCTCGTAAGTCAAGATATTGTCTCTATAGTTAAGAATATTTCTCCTAAGTTAAGACGATGTATCTCGTAAGTCAAGATATTGTGTCTTTAGTTAAGAATATTTCTCTTAAGTTAAGACAATATATCTCGTAATTGATTTTTTTAGCTCTTTAATTAAGAGAATATGTTTCTAAAGTTAAGAAAATACATATCTTGAGTTAAGAGAATATATCTCTTGAGTTAAGATAAGGTGTACCTTAAGCTAAGAGAATATATCTCTTGAGTTAAGAGAATATATCTCTTAAGTTAAGACATTGTGTCTCTTAAGTTAAGATACTATATCTCTTAAGATAATGTTTTACTTAAGTTAAGAGAATATATCTCTTAAGCTGAGAGAATATATATCTTAAGTTAAGATACGGTGTCTCTTAAGCTAAGATATCTCTCAAGTTGAGAGAATATATCTCTTTAGCTAAGACAATATATCTCTTAAGTTAAGATAATGTGTCTCTTAAGCTAAGATAATATCTCTTAAGTTAGGAGAATATATCTCTTAAGTTAAGATACGGTGTCTCTTAAGCTAAGATAATATCTCTCAAGTTGAGAGAATATATCTCTTAAGTTAAGACACTGTGTCTCTTAAGTTAAGATGCTATATCTCTTTAGCTAAGACAATATATCTCTTAAGTTAAGATATGGTGTCTCTTAAGTTAAGATGCTAGATCTCTTTAGCTGAGACAATATATATCTTAAGTTAAGATACGGTGTCTCTTACGCTAAGATAATATCTCTTAAGTTGAGAGAATATATCTCTTTAGCTAAGACAATATATCTCTTAAGTTAAGATAAGGTGTCTCTTAAGCTAAGATAATATCTCTTAAGTTGAGAGAATATATCTCTTAAGTTAAGAGAATATATCTCTTAAGTTAAGATACGGTGTCTCTTAAGCTAAGATAATATCTCTCAAGTTGAGAGAATATATCTCTTAAGTTAAGACATTGTGTCTCTTAACTTAAGATGCTATATCTCTTTAGCTAAGACAATATATCTCTTAAGTTAAGATATGGTGTCTCTTAAGTTAAGATGCTATATCTCTTTAGCTAAGACAATATATCTCTTAAGTTAAGATATGGTGTCTCTTAAGTTAAGATGCTATATCTCTTTAGCTAAGACAATATATATCTTAAGTTAAGATATGGTGTCTCTTAAGTTAAGATGCTATATCTCTTTAGCTAAGACAATATATCTCTTAAGTTAAGATATGGTGTCTCTTAAGTTAAGATGCTAGATCTCTTTAGCTGAGACAATATATATCTTAAGTTAAGATACGGTGTCTCTTAAGCTAAGATAATATCTCTTAAGTTGAGAGAATATATCTCTTTAGCTAAAACAATATATCTCTTAAGTTAAGATAAGGTGTCTCTTAAGCTAAGATAATATCTCTTAAGTGAGGAGAATATATCTCTTAAGTTAAGATACGGTGTCTTTTAAGCTAAGATAATATCTCTCAAGTTGAGAGAATATATCTCTTAAGTTAAGACATTGTGTCTCTTAAGTTAAGATGCTATATCTCTTTAGCTAAGACAATATATCTCTTAAGTTAAGATATGGTGTCTCTTAAGTTAAGCTAAGACAATATATCTCTAAAGCGAGGCCAATGTGTCTACTAATTACTGAGACTTCGTTCAGATGAGAAGACTCCCACGCAGTGCGTGCTGGGGATGCTGCAGAGTTGCAAGGCAGCAGAAGAAGGAGAGGAAAAATAAGCGGAAGAAGATGAAGAGGAAGAAGAAGATGAGGAAGATGAAGAGGAAGATGAAGATGAGGAAGAGGAAGAAGAGGAAGAGGAAGACGAAGAAGAGGACGAAGAAGAGGAGGAAGAAGATGAAGAGGAAGATGAAGACGAGGAAGAAGAAGGTGAAGAGGAAGAAGATGAGGAAGATGAAGATGAGGAAGATGAAGAGGAAGATGAAGATGAGGAAGAGGAAGATGAAGATGAGGAAGATGAAGATGAATAAGAAGAAGAGGAAGACGAAGAAGAGGATGAAGAAGAGGAGGAAGATGAAGACGAGGAAGAAGAAGGTGAAGATGAAGAGGAAGAGGAAGAAGATGAGGAAGATGAGGAAGATGAAGATGAGGATGATGAGGAAGATGAAGATGAATAATAAGAAGAGGAAGACGAAGAAGAGGATGAAGAAGAGGAGGAAGATGAAGACGAGGAAGATGAAGAAGATGAAGAAGACGAGGAAGAAGAAGATGAAGAGGAAGATGAATAAGAAGAAGAGGAAGATGAAGAAGAGGAAGACGAAGAAGAGGAGGAAGATAAAGAAGATGAAGAAGAAGATGGAGAGGACAAGGAAGATGAAGAAGAAGAGGAGGAAGAAGATGAAGAGGAAATGAAGAAGAGGAGGAAGAAGACAAACCCAGCGCCCGTTTTCTCTCGCCACGCCCACACTGCTGCTGTTAACAAACAAAAAAATCCCCATAGCCGATTCAGAGAATCACAAATGAGCCGCTCAGGGTGAGACTTGCTCGTGACGTGTTTAATGACGTGATTAATTAATGACGTGATTAATGACGTGATTAATTAAATGACGTGATTGATGGCGTGATCAATGACGTGATTAATTAATGACGTGATTCATTAATGACGTGATTAATAAATGACGCGATTAATGAATGACGTGATGAATAAAGAACGGTGACATTGTCATGATGATGACGACGATGATATTGATTTGTGTATTCTCACGCTGTGAATGATTGAAACTAAGCCGTCAATATATTTGTATATATTGTTTTAAATCACGGGGGGAGGGGGGTGGGGGGGGATGGGGAGGGGGGTTTTAGAGCCACGGCCCACGTGACGAATAGATCCGGTCCCTCCAAAATAACATTTTTGTGCCGTCAGGACACTGCAAACAACTACCCAACGCCGCCACGAGTCACGTGGTCGTTCCAGCACGTGGCTCGAGTCACGTGGTCGCTCCAACACGTGGTACGAGCCACGTGGTCGTTTTAAAAGTCGACCGCTTGGGACCCTTCTATGCGGCGGCGAATGGGGGCGAGAGGCTCTCCAGAGAAGTTGGTTACAGAGTGAAGGGGGACAAATGGAACACCCAGGCAAAGGTTCACCCTCACTACACCCCCACCACCACCACCCGCACCACCCTCACCCGCACCACCCCACCACCCCTACCACCTTCACCCCGACCACCACCCCCACCCCCATCACCACCACCACCACCACCACCCTCACCACCACCACCCCTACCACCACCCCAACACCACCACCACCCCCATCACCACCTTCACCCGCACCACCACCCCTACCACCACCACCCCCACCACCACCCCTACCACCCACCCCCACCCGCACCACCACCACCACCCCTACCACCACCCCCACCACCACCACCACCCCCATCACCACCTTCACCCCGCACCACCACCCCTACCACCACCACCACCACCACCCCTACCACCACCACCCCTACCACCACCACCCTACCACCCCTACCACCCCCACCACCACCACCACCACCCCTACCACCACCACCCCTACCACCACCACCCCTACCACCCCTACCACCACCACCACCCCACCACCACCACCACCACCACCCACACCACCACCACCCACACCACCACCACCCCCACCACCACCACCACCACCACCCCCATCACCACCTTCACCCGCACCACCACCCCTACCACCACCACCCCCACCACCACCCCTACCACCACCCCCACCCGCACCACCACCACCACCCCTACCACCACCCCCACCACCACCACCACCCCCATCACCACCTTCACCCGCACCACCACCCCTACCACCACCACCACCACCCCTACCACCCCTACCACCCCCACCACCACCACCACCACCCCTACCACCACCACCCCTACCACCACCACCCCCTACCACCCCTACCACCCCACCACCACCACCACCCCCACCACCACCACCACCACCACCACACCACCACCACCCACACACCACCACCCCACCACCACCACCACACCCACCACCCCACCACCCCCGTGTAGCCTGTAACGGGACTGTGCTGTTCGTGGTAGTAGCAGCGCCTATGAAGGCCCTGCACTGTGGCACACCAGGGTGGGGGTGGGGGGGAGGTGGCCAGCACCACGTCCGCCCGGCCGCCTTTGTCTCTCCCCGGGTGGCGATGTTACTGCGCTCGGCTCACCGCAGCAGCTGAGTCTGTTTTTGAGGCTGAGTCACAAACACCACCTACACATGGTGACAAATAGTTGTGTGGGCGTCACTCCCCCTCCTCCTCCCCCCTCCTCCTCCTCCCCCTCCTCCTCCCCTCCTCCTCCTCCCCTCCTCCTCCTCCCCCTCCTCCTCCTCCTCCTCCCCCTCCTCCTCCCCCTCCTCCTCCTCCTCCTCCTCCCTCTCCTCCTCCTCCCCATCCTCCTCCTCCCCCTCCTCCTCCTCCTTCCCCTCATCCTCCTCCTCCTCCTCCTCCTCCCCCTCCTCCCCCTCCTCCCCCTCCTCCTCCTCCCTGCCCTCCCTCCTTCTTCCCCCCCTCCTCCTCCTCCCTCTCCTTATTCCCCCTCTCATCATCTCCTCCCCTCCCCCTCCTCTTCCTCCCCTTCCTCCTCCTCCTCCTCCTCCTCCTCCTCCCCCTCCTCCTCCTCCTCCTCCTCCTCTTCCTCCCCCTCCTCCTCCTCCTCCTCCTCCTCATCCCCCTCCTCCTCCTCCTCCTCCTCCTCCTCCTCCCCTCTTCCCCATCCTCCTCCCCCTCCTCCTGCCCCTCCTCCTTCTTCCCCCCCTACCGTCCTCCCTCTCCTCATTCCCCCTCTCATCATCTCCTCCCCTCCTCCTCCCCCTCCTCTTCTTCCCTCCCTTCCCCTCCTCCTCCCCTTCCTCCTCCTCCTCCTCCTCCTCCCCCTTCTCCTCCTCCTCCTCTTCCCCTTCCTCCTCCCCTCCTCCTGCCCCTCCTCCTTCTTCCCCACCCCCCTCCTCCTACTCCCTCTCCTCATTCCCCCTAACATCATCTCCTCCCCTCCTCCCCCTCCTCCTCCTCCTCCCCCTCCTCCTCCTCCTCCCTCTCCTCATTCCCCCTCTCATCATCTCCTCCCCTCCTCCTCCCCCTCCTCTTCCTCCCCATCCTCCTCCTCCTCCTCTTCCTCCTCCTTCTTCCCCCCCTACCCTCCTCCTCCTCCCTCTCCTCATTCCCCCTCCTCTTCCTCCCCTCCCTTCCCCTCCTCCTCCACTTCCTCCTCCTCCTCCTCTTCCTCCTCCTTCTCCCCCCCCCCCCTTCCTTCTCCTCCCTCTCTATCTCTCGCTGTGCACCAAACGACTGACGTAGTCTGGTGGAGGGCTGGATCAGGAGCGGTGGAGCGGCTTAATTGCTAATTTGGCTTCGCCCGGGCAGTGACCCCGATAAAACGCGACGTTCACGGTGCCTCCGACACCCCCCCACACAGTACGGGCCTCGATTATCCGCCGCACCATAACGGTGGGGAGGGCCACGGATAACCCAGTCGGCGACGGCACGTAGGGCGGCTGAACGATTTCGGCCGTGAGTATTTTGATCGCGAAAGTCGAACGGTCGGTCCGGCCGATCTGATCGACCGGCCGGCCGGCCGACCGACCGATCGATTAAGTGATCGACTGATCGACCAACCGACTGACTGGCCGATTAACCGATCCTCCGACCGATCGATCGACCGCCCGGCCGATTGACTGATCGACCAAACCGAGCGAATGATCGATTGACTGATCGACCGACCCACTGATCGATTGATCGACCAGACCGACCGACTGATCGATTGACTGATCGACCGACCCACTGATCGATTGATCGATCAAACCGACCGACTGATCGATTGACTGATCGACCGACCCACTGATCGATTGAGCGATCAAACCGACCGACTGATCGATTGACTGATCGACCGACCCACTGATCGATTGATCGATCAAACCGACCGACTGATCGATTGACTGATGGACCAAACCAACCGACTTATCGATCGACTGATCAACCGACCGACTGATTGACTGATGCACCGTCCGACCGACCGACCGACCCCACGCACCACCGACTGGATGGTGGCAGAGCCGCAGCCAGGCGGACATCAATCAAAACACCGGTCCACTGGGGGGTAAAGATGTAGCAACTACTGTAGTGTAGGGAGGCGGTCGCGTGGAGTTCGGCTTAACCGGAGCATCGGCACCCGGCGCACGTGACTTGCAATAACACATTTCCGAGATATTACAATGGTGGCAGCTGGTTTCTAGATTTATTAATTTGGGCTTAAAAGGGGGGCGTGGTGAGGGGAGTGGGTGGTGGGTGGTGGGTGGGGGGAGGAAGAATCCATGTCAGTTTGTGAACGTACGTCGGATAACCGAGAGTCGGACTGTGTCGTCAGGATGGGTCGCCAAAAGCCCTACCTAGTGAGTGGGCGTCGAACCGATGACTCCTGACAGAGGTGAAAACCCAACGTTCGCTTAGCGATAGGCCGGCGATGTTAATCATTCTTGTTGTTAACCGAGGTCATTGTGATGTGGCGTTCCTTTGTTTAACCATGGCGAGTTTGTCCCCCTCCGTGGAGATTTCACCATGTCTTGTGAGTGGCATCTCCCTTTATTTAACCATGGCGAGTGGGTCCCCCTCCGTTGAGATTTCACTGTTGCTCGTGACGTGGCATCTCCCTTTATTTAACCATGGCGAGTGGGCCCCCTCCGTGGAGATTTCACCGTCGCTCGTGACGTGGCATCTCCCTTTATTTAACCATGGCGAGTGGGCCCCCTCCGTTGAGATTTCACCGTCTCTTGTGAGTCGCATCTCCCTTTATTTAACCATGGCGAGTTTGTCCCCCTCCGTTGAGATTTCACCGTCGCTCGTGATGTGGCATCTCCCTTTGTTTAACCATGGCGAGTGGGGCCCCCTCCGTTGAGATTTCACCGTCTCTTGTGATGTGGAGTTCCTTTATTTAACCATAGCGAGTGGGCCCCCTCCGTTGAGATTTCACCGTCGCTCGTGATGTGGCATCTCCCTTTATTTAACCATGGCGAGTGGGGCCACCTCCGTTGAGATTTCACCTTCGCTCGTGACGTGACATCTCCCTTTATTTAACCATGGCGAGTGGGCCCCCTCCGTTGAGATTTCACCGTCGCTCGTGATGTGGCATCTCCCTTTATTTAACCATGGCGAGTTTGTCCCCCTCCGTTGAGATTTCACCGTCTCTTGTGAGTGGCATCTCCCTTTATTTAACCATGGCGAGTGGGCCCCCTCTGTTGAGATTTCACCGTCTCTTGTTGACGTGGCATCTCCCTTTATTTAACCATAGCGAGTGGGCCCCCTCTGTTGAGATTTCACCGTCTCTTGTGATGTGGAGTTCCTTTATTTAACCATGGCGAGTGGGCCCCCTCCGTGGAGATTTCACCGTCGCTTGTGAGTGACATCTCCCTTTATTTAACCATGGCGAGTGGGTCCCCCTCCGTTGAGATTTCACTGTTGCTCGTGACGTGGCATCTCCCTTTATTTAATCATGGCGAGTGGGCCCCCTCCGTTGAGATTTCACCGTCTCTCGTGATGTGGCATCCTTCTTTATTTAACCATGGCGAGACAGAGAAAATTGGGATTCCACGTTACCATGGCGGGATGGTGATGACTCTGGCGATGATGACGAGATCATGACCATCGTGATGGTGCCGCTCGTGACTTTGTCAATGATTATGATCATCGCGATCATGCTGACGACGATGTCCATGACGACATCGATGACATTGACGGTGATTGACGATGATCACAATGACAATGATGATGGCAATCAAGATGATGATGATGACAATGATAACAATGGCAATAATGATGACGACGATGATGATGATGAGAATGACGATGATTGACAATGACGATGATCATGAGAATGAGTCCGATGATTACGACGACGATCATCACGATGACGATGATTGCTAAGATGACGAAGACGATAGCCGAGTGGGTGGCAGCTGAGTGTGGTGGTAGCCGAGTGGGGTGGTAGCTGAGTGGGGTGCCAGCCGAGTGTGGTGGCAGCTGAGTGGGGTGGTAGCTGAGTGGAGTGGCAGCTGAGTGGAGTGGCAGCTGAGTGGGGTGGTTGATGAAGGTTGCCGGGACAACGGTTGTCGGGACCAAGGTTGCCGGGACGAGGGTTGTCAGGACGAAGGTTGATGAAGGTTGCCGGGACAACGGTTGCCGGGACGAGGGTTGTCAGGAGGAAGGTTGATGTAGGTTGCCGGGACAACGGTTGTCGGGACCAAGGTTGCCGGGACGAGGGTTGTCAGGACGAAGGTTGATGAAGGTTGCCGTGACAACGGTTGTCGGGACCAAGGTTGCCGGGACGAAGGTTGTCAGGACCAAGGTTGTCGGGACCAAGATTGTCTGGACGAAGGTTGTCAGGATGAAGGTTGTCAGGACGACGGTTGTCGGGACAACGGTTGTCGGGGCGACGGTTGACGAGGGTTGTCGGGATGGCTGGCTGTGGTTCCGCTGTTGGCAGAGGACGAACGGCCCAAACCGTCGGTGGTTCCAATATTGAAGAAGCGCAAAACAAACAGTGGGGTCACTTTGAGTCTCCATGCATCTCTGGGGGTCTCTGTGAGTCTATGTGGGTCTCTGTGTATCTCTGTGGGTCTCTGTGAGTCTCCATGCATCTCTGTGAGTCTCCATGCATCTCTGTGGGTCTCTGTGAGTATCTGTGTATCTCTGTGAGTCTCCATGCATCTCTGTGGGTCTCTGTGGGTCTCTGTGAGTCTCCATGCATCTCTGTGAGTCTCCATGCATCTCTGTGGGTCTCTGTGAGTCTCTGTGTATCTCTGTGAGTCTCCATGCATCTCTGTGGGTCTCTGTGAGTCTCTGTGGGTCTCTGTGTATCTCTGTGAGTCTCCATGCATCTCTGTGAGTCTCTGTGTATCTCTGTGAGTCTATGTGAGTCTCCATGCATCTCTGTGTATCTCTGTGGGTCTCTGTGAGTCTCCATGCATCTCTGTGAGTCTCCATGCATCTCTGTGAGTCTCTGTGAGTCTCTATGAGTCTCTGTGAGTCTCCATGCATCTCTGTGGGTGTCTGTATATCTCTGTGAGTCTCTGTGTATATCTGTGAGTCTCTATGTATCTCTGTGAGTCTCTGTGAGTCTCCATGCATCTCTGTGGGTGTCTGTGTATCTCTGTGAGTCTCTGTGTATCTCTGTGAGTCTCTGTGAGTCTCTGTGTATCTCTGTGAGTCTCCATGCATCTCTGTGGGTCGCTGTGTATCTCTGTGGGTCTCTGTGTATATCTGTGAGTCTCCATGCATCTCTCTGGGTCTCTGTGTATCTCTGTGGGTCTTTGTGTATCTCTGTGAGTCT
This sequence comes from Petromyzon marinus, assembly GCF_048934315.1. Classification (NCBI taxonomy): domain Eukaryota; kingdom Metazoa; phylum Chordata; class Hyperoartia; order Petromyzontiformes; family Petromyzontidae; genus Petromyzon; species Petromyzon marinus. Next base: position 42,942 of record NW_027423376.1, read on the forward strand.
CCATGCATCTCTGTGAGTCTCTGTGTATCTCTGTGGGTCTCTGTGGATCTCTGTGAGTCTCCATGCATCTCTGTGGGTCTCTGTGGGTCTCTGTGTATCTCTGTGTATCTCTGTGAGTCTCCATGCATCTCTGTGAGTCTCTGTGTATCTCTGTGGGTCTCTGTGAGTCTCCATGCATCTCTGTGAGTCTCTGTGAGTCTCTTTGGGTCTCTGTGTATCTTTGTGAGTCTCCATGCATCTCTGTGGGTCTCTGTGTATATCTGTAAGTCTCTGTGAGTCTCTGTGTATCTCTGTGAGTCTCTGTGTATCTCTTTGAGTCTCTGTGTATCTCTGTGAGTCCCCATGTATCTCTGTGAGTCCCCATGTATTTATGTGAGTCTCTGTGTATCTCTGTGGGTCCCCATGTAACTCTGTGAGTCTCTGTGAGTCTCTGTGTATCTCTGTGTGTCTCTGTTTATCTCTGTGAGTCTTTGTATCTCTGTGTACCTCTGTGTATCTCTGTGTGTCTCTGTGAGTCTCTGTATCTCTGATTCTCTGTGTATCTCTGTGTGTCTCCGTGTGCCTCTGTGAGACTGTGTCTTTGTGTGTGTCTCTGTGAGTTTCTGTGTATATCTGTGAGCCTCTGTGTATCTCTGTGAGTCTCTGTGTATCTCTGTGAGTCTCTGTGTATCTCTTTGAGTCTCTGTGTATCTCTGTGAGACTCCATGTATTTATTTGAGTCTCCGTGTATCTCTGTGAGTCTCTGTGTATCTCTGTGAGTCCCCATGTAACTCTGTGAGTCTCTGTGTATCTCTGTGAGTCTCCGTATATCTCTGTGAGTCTCCATGCATCTCTGTGAGTCTCCATGCATCTCTGTGAGTCTCTGTATATCTATGCGAGTCTCTATGTATCTCAGAGAGCCTCAATCTCTGTGAGTCTCTATCTCTGTGAGTCTCTATGTATCTCTGTGAGTTCCCATGTATCTCTGTGAGTCTCTGTGTATCTCTGTGAGTCTCTATGTATCTCCACGAGTCTACATATGGTCCATAGTGTTTGCTACCTGGCCGCAATCACACCGCTGATCTTTGTCTCGCTTTCTAATTTATTAATCCAGAAGTGATCTGACTCAGGCAGTGATCACATCCAGGAAGTGACGATATTCAGGAAGTGAAAACATTCGGGAAGTGATCACACCACAGACTCACACAGAGACCCATAGACTCACACAGAAACCCATAAACTCATGACACAGAGACCCATAGACTCACACAGAGACCCATAGACTTACACAGAGACCCATAGACTCACACAGAGACCCATAGACTCATGACACAGAGACCCATAGACTCACACAGAGACCCATAGACTCATGACACAGAGACCCATAGACTCACACAGAGACCCATAGACTCACACAGAGACCCATAGACTCACACAGAGACCCATAGACTCATGACACAGAGACCCATAGACTCACACAGAGACCCATAGACTCATGACACAGAGACCCATAGACTCACACAGAGACCCATAGACTCACACAGAGACCCATAGACTCACACAGAGACCCACAGACTCACACAGAGACCCATAGACTCATGACACAGAGACCCATAGACTCACACAGAGACCCATAGACTCACACAGAGACACATAGACTCACACTGAGACCCATAGACTCATGACACAGAGACCCATAGACTCACACAGAGACCCATAGACTCATGACACAGAGACCCATAGACTCACACAGAGACCCATAGACTCACACAGAGACCCATAGACTCACACAGAGACCCACAGACTCACACAGAGACCCATAGACTCATGACACAGAGACCCATAGACTCACACAGAGACCCATAGACTCATGACACAGAGACCCATAGAATCATGCCACAGAGACCCATAGACTCATGACACAGAGACCCATAGACTCATGACACAGAGACCCATAGACTCATGACACACAGACCCATAGACTCATGACACATGACACAGAGACCCATAGACTCATGACACAGAGGCCCATAGACTCATGACACAGAGACCCATATACTCGCACAGAGACCCATAGACTCATGACACTGAGACCCATAGACTCATGACACAGAGACCCATAGACTCATGACACAGAGACCCATAGACTCATGATACAGAGACCCATGGACTCATGACACAGAGACCCATAGACTCATGACACAGAGACCCATAGACTCATGACACAGAGACCCATAGACTCATGACACAGAGATCCATAGACTCATGACACTAAGACCCATAGACTCATGACACAGAGACCCATAGACTCATGACACAGAGACCCATAGAATCATGCCACAGAGACCCATAGACTCATGACACAGAGACCCATAGACTCATGACACAGAGACCCATAGACTCATGACACAGAGACCCATTGACTCGCACAGAGGTCCATAGACTCACACAGAGACCCATAGACTCATGACACAGAGACCCATAGACTCATGACACAGAGACCCATAGACTCATGACACAGAGACCCATAGACTCATGACACAGAGACCCATAGAATCATGCCACAGAGACCCATAGACTCATGACACAGAGACCCATAGACTCATGACACAGAGACCCATAGACTCATGACACAGAGACCCATAGACTCGCACAGAGGTCCATAGACTCACACAGAGACCCATAGCCTCATGACACAGAGACCCATAGACTCATGACACAGAGACCCATAGACTCATCACAGAGACCCATAGACTCGCACAGAGACCCATGGGTTGGAGTGAGCGGGGAGAGGGGCATCTTTGAAAGGTGACTCCTACTCCTCCCACCTCAACGTACCGAGCATGGGTGGTAGGGGTTGTGTAGTGGGTAGCGCTACCAACCTGGCGACCCGAGTTCGATTCCTGCTCACGGCCAACACCGCCAGTGACGATTATTTGAACCGGTCCAGGGCCTCCCCTAGGTCGACTCAGCCTCAAATGAATACTCGGTGCGGTGCGTAGTGAACATCGCCACTGGGGGAGAGACAAAGGCGGCCGGGCGTGGTGCAGGCCACCCACCACCTCGTGTGTCTCAGTGCCGGTAGCCTTCACAGCACTTGCCCCTAGAGCCTGTTAGAGGCTACACGGGGGACCTTTTTCTGTGTCTACCTTCAAGGCGCTGCTGCTACTCACAGCACTTGCCCCTACAGCCTGTTAGAGGCTACACGGGGGACCTTTGTCTGTGTCTACCTTCACAGGTGCTGCTGCTACTCGCTACTCACAGCACTTGCCCCTACAGCCTGTTAGAGGCTACACGGGGGACCTTTGCCTTTGCCTTCCCCCCCCCCCCCCCACCGATGGCCAAAGCTACGAGTAGTTGGGGGAGCATCCCTTGACAACCAGATTTGTTTTCAACAACAGTTGTACAAAGAACAACAACAACAACCACGAGTTGCGTAACGACCATGTGGCTTCGGACAAGCGGAGTCCGCGATGTTTGACTTTGACGATGGCTTCTCTCTCGGTGCTGCCGCGCGAGAGGCGAATCACAAAAATATTTGGGGGTCCCCAACTAAACCGATTGCCGCACCCCCTCCAGAGCTCGTGATGTCACCACTAGTTCACTCCTCCTCCTCATCCTCCTCATCCTCCACCCTCTTCCATCCTCCTCCCCATCCACCTCCACCCCATCATCCCACTCCTCCTCCCCATCCACCTCCTCCTCCTCCTCCACCTCCACCACCTCCTTCCCCTCCTCCACCCTCCACCATCCACCTCCACTCCCTCCACCCTCCTCCTCCCCATCCTCCATCCTCCTCCACTCCCTCCTCCATCCTCCTCCACTCCATCCTCCTCCTCCCCATCCTCCATCCTCCTCCACTCCCTCCTCCATCCTCCTCCACTCCCTCCATCCTCCTCCTCCCCATCCTCCATCCTCCTCCTCCCCATCCTCCATCCTCCTCCACTCCCTCCTCCATCCTCCTCCACTCCATCCTCCTCCTCCTCCCCATCCTCCATCCTCCTCCACTCCCTCCTCCATCCTCCTCCACTCCCTCCATCCTCCTCCTCCCCATCCTCCATCCTCCTCCTCCCCATATTCCATCCTCCTCCACCCCATCCACCTCCCACGAGAGAGAACGAGAAGAGTGGAAGAAGAAGACGACATTGTTGTGGTTGTCACTGTTGTTGTTGTTGTTGTCACTGTTTCTGAAGTCGTTGTTAGAGGACGTTGTTGTTGATGATCATGTCGTTGTCGTTGATGTTGTTGTTGATGATGATCATGTTGTTGTTGTTGTCGTTGTTGATGACCATGTTGTTGTTGTTGTCGTTGTTGTAGATGATCATGTTGTTGTTGTTGTTGATGCAGCGTGCTAGCGACGAAAAATAAACAACCCCGAGATAAAACGGAGGTGGGAGTGACCGAGACCCCCCCGACCCCCCCCCCCCACACCTTCCCTATCTGACCCCTGACCCTAGGACCCCCCGCAACCCTATGACCCGACCTCATCACCCAAACCCCTCCCACCCCGCCCCCCAGAGTTGTACAAGTCTCAGTGGTGGCACCCACCCACCCATCCACCCACCCACCCATCCACCCACCCATCCACCCACCCTCCCCACCCTCCCCACCCACCACCAACTCCTCCTCCTCTCCCAGTGCCGCTGGCTCCTCGCTTCACATCCACCGCACCCCCCCACCGCACCCCGCTTTGTCTTCCCTCCCGTCTGTTCCACCACCACCACCACCACCACCGCGACCACCTCTATGACCTCCACCATCACCGTCGCATCCATCGCCTCCGCCACCTCCACCATCTTCACCATCACCGTCGCCTCCACCGCCACCACCTCCACCACCACCACCACCACCACGACCTCTATGACCTCCACCATCACCGTCGCTTCCATCGCCTCCGCCGCCTCCACCATCTTCACCATCACCGTCGCCTCCACCGCCTCCACCGCCACCACCACCTCCACCACCACCACCACCACCACCACGACCTCTATGACCTCCACCATCACCGTCGCTTCCATCGCCTCCGCCACCTCCACCATCTTCACCATCACCGTCGCCTCCACCGCCTCCACCGCCACCTCCACCACCACCACCACGACCTCTATGACCTCCACCATCACCGTCGCATCCATCGCCTCCGCCACCTCCACCATCTTCACCATCACCGTCGCCTCCACCGCCTCCACCGCCACCACCTCCACCGCCTCCACCGCCACTACCACCTCCACCGTCTCCACCACCTCCACCGCGACCTCCGTGACCTCCACCATCGCCGCCCCGCCCCCGCCCGGCTCAGACGCGTGTGGTCGAGCGCGAGTGCGGCAGCGTGCCGCTGCTGAACGCCGCCCCGGCCATTGCGGGCAGGGGCTGCCCGGCGGCTCCCGCTCCGCCCCCCCCGAACGGAGCGCCGACCCCGAACGCAAGCAGCTGCTGCTGGAAATGGGCGTTCTGCAGCGAGGACGATCCTCCTCCGCCTCCTCCTCCTCCTCCTCCTCCTCCTCCTCCGCCTCCTCCTCCTCCTCCTCCTCCTCCGCCGCCTCCTCCTCCTCCTCCGCCTTGCCCGCCCGGGGAGCCGAGGCCCGCCAGCGCGTTGGGCACCATCGTGATGGCGCCGGGCGCCATGAGCGGGATGTCGTCCGGAGAGCGTCGCAGCGCCAGCGAGTAGTCGGGCGGGAAGTCGCCGTACGACGCCGGGGTCGGCCCGTCGCACGGCCCGCCGCCCCCGTTGGGGCCGAGGCCTCCGCCGCCGACGAGGCCGCCGCGGTCGCCGTGCTTCAGCTGCAGGGCCATCAGCTCGTCGGCCACGTGGCCCGCCCCGTTGCCGTGCTGCGGGCTGCGGAGGCGGCCGCCGCCGATGACGCCGATTGCTCCACCGCCTCCGCCGCCACCGCCGCCTCCTCCTCCTCCGCCGCCGCCGCTGCCTCGCAGCAGCAGCAGCTGCTGCTGCTGCTGCCCGAGGTGCTGGTGGTGCACGTGGTGCTGCTGGGGCTGGTGGAGCTGGTGGTGGTGGTGGTGGTGGTGGTGGCTGTTGCCGCCGCCGCCGCCGCCGCCGCCGCCGCCGCCGCTGTTGTTGTTGTTGTTGTTGTGGCCCACCACGAAGCGCTTGTCCCGGCGGTAGTAGAGAGCGGCGAAGGCGAGGATGTTGAGGAAGAGCAGCGAGGCGCCAACAGCGATCGTCACGCTCAGCTCCGTGCTGTAGTCCCGCTGGTTCTCCAGCAGCGACGAGCCGCCGCCGCCGCCGCCGCCGCCGCTGTCGCTGTTCCACTCGTCCGAGGGGCCCGTGGGCCTCGGAGGGAAGACCTTGGTGGGGCCCGGCCGCCACGGGTGGGCGGTGCGGCCGTCGGGGGAAAGCGGGGGCGCCCGTGTCGTCGGAACGTCTGGCAAGTTGTGCAGGTGGGGCACCAGCTCCAGCCAGAAGGCCACCTGGGTGGGTGGGTGGGTAGGGGGGGTGAGAGGGCGTGGGTGTGTGGTGTGTGTGTCACTGTGTGTGTGTCACTGTGTGTGTGTGTCAGTGTGTGTGTCACTGTGTATGTGTCACTGTGTGTGTGTGTGTGTCACTGTGTGTGTGTGTGTGTCACTGTGTGTGTGTCACTGTGTGTGTGTGTGTGTGTCCGGCAAAACAACCCCCTACCTCCTCGCGGTGCCGGACGGGCAACTCTGTCGTGGACAGCGCTGTGGGGGGAGATCCAATTTTGATTGGCTCCTCCCCTCATGGCATATGTATCCACCACAGGGGCTAAACGGGGGCTCTGGACGGGTGCGAGGGGCTGGTAACCCCTCCACCTTCAATTAATTACCACGAAACTACGAATTAAACTTAAATATGTAACAACTAAGCTTGTGCCGGAGGCCCCGGGGGGCCAGGCGTCTATGACGTCTCCTGGCCAAACCCCAATTGGCGGAGCCAGGAGATTGAATACCTACCCTCGGGGCTACTCCAGAAACAACGAAAAGCCACTACGGTTGGCCACGTGGAATGTTCGAACGCTCACTGCAGAGGAGAGGCTGCCACTCCTCCGTCGGGAGCTGGACCGGTACCGCCTGGATCTATGCGGCATTCAGGAGGTCCGGTGGACCGGCTCTGGCTCCTGCCACCATGAGGGGTGGACAGTTCTCTACTCGGGGCAGCAGACTGCCAAACAACAGGGTGTGGGTCTTCTTTTGAACAAAAGAATGAAGGGGGCGTGGGATCGTGGCGGTGAGGTGTGGGAAGCTGTAAGCCCCAGGCTACTTTGGGCTCGCCTTCCCATCAACCGGAGGCGAGGAATGGTGGTCGTGGTTACTTATGCCCCCACCGAAGATGAACATCCGTGGAGGGATGCAGGCAAAGCCGATGAGTCAGATGCCTTCTATGACCTCCTGTCACAGGTGCTGGCTAAAGTGGCCCCTCGGGATAGAGTCATCATGTTGGGTGACTTCAATGCCCGAGTTGGTCATGATACTGGCACCTGGCATGGAGTGATTGGATGGCATGGGCCAGATCAGCACAATAACAACGGTAGGAGGCTGCTAGATTTTTGTGCAGCCCATGGGCTTGTAATTACCAACACGCTGTTCCGGCATCGGCGCATCCACACAACATCATGGATGCATGCCGGGTCCAAGCAAGAACATCTGCTGGACTACATAGTGACGGACCAGCGAATGCGAGCCCATGTCCTTGACACCAGGACCTACCGTGGAGCTGATCTGCCCTCTGACCATCGACTAGTCATCTGTAAGATGCGCCTGCCATTCTTCCACTCCGGTGGTGGGTGTACACCCAGGACCCCATTCCAACCTAAAGTGGCCTGGTCTCAGTTATCTGATGAAAGTTGCAAGCGAGAATTTCATCATCGCTTGCGGCTGGGATTGGCATCGTCCCCGACTCCTCCTGATGTCGAGGGTAAATGGGCGAGGTTTAGGACTGTGACTCATGCAGCTGCAATGGCTGCTTTGGGTACGCGGTCCAGACCTCCCCAGACACCCTGGATGACAGAGGAGTTGTTCACGATGGTTGAGAAAAAGCGACAGGCCCACTGTCATCGGCTACAGAGTCCCACGTCAGAGAATGAGGAGGCTTACCGCAGCCTTCGCTCGGAGGTTCGGAGAGCCGTGAGGCGCTGCAAGGATGGGTGGTGGTCGCGGGTTGCTGAGGAGATGGAGTCTGCCTCAGTGGCCCGTGATCACAAATCTCTATTTAACTCCATCAAAAAAGTAACCTGCAGCGCCACACCTATTACCATCATTAGGGGAAAAAACGGCGATCCAATTTCCGACCCCCAGGAACAGGTTCGCAGATTTGCTGAGCATTTCTGTGAGGTCCTGGGGGAGGGAAAATCCCTCAGCCAGGAAAACATCGTGGCACAAAGTGAGGATGACCCTGCTGAGGCTGCGGTGCCTCAAATATTGGATGAAGTCACCCCCTGTGAGTGGCTGGCTGAGGTGCCATCTGCTGAGGAAGTATTGAAGGCGATCCGGAGTCTGAGACCAGGAAAGGCAGCGGGCAGAGATGATCTTCCAAGCGAAATGCTGAGGGAGGGTGGCGTTTGTGCACAGACTGCCCTATATGACATCATAACAACAGTCTGGACCACTGGACGGGTTCCACAGGATTGGAAGGATGCCCTGGTGGTCCCCCTTTTTAAGAAGGGGGACCGCACAGACTGTAACAACTACAGGGGCATCTCACTCCTCAGTGTGCCGGGAAAGGTCCTGGCAAGGATTATTCAGCATCGCCTTGCCAGGCACGCTGAGGAGAGGCTTGCGGAGCCCCAATGCGGTTTCAGGAAAGGGCGGTCCTGCACAGATGCCATATTTTCTGTCCGTCTGCTACAGCAGAGGTGTAGGGAATTCCAACAAGACCTACATCTCTGCTTTATTGACCTGGTCAAGGCCTATGATACCATCAGTAGGCCTGGGCTCTGGGTCGTTCTTCGTGCTTTTGGAGTACCTGACCCTCTGCTCACGATCATTAAGGACCTTCATGATGGTGAGCGGGCCCGGGTAAAACTACGTGGCCGGGAGTCACGGCCATTCCCTGTACACCTTGGGGTGCGACAGGGATGTCCTCTGGCTCCCACATTATTTAACATCTATTTTGACCACGTAGTTCGTGAAGCCTTCAATAGCTGTACCGGGGGAATCTCCATATGGTACAGATATAATGGGAGGCTAATCGATGCCCGGGTGCGGTCAAGGGATGGCTCCCTATTGCTCAACCACGTTATGTATGCTGATGACTTGGTAATAGCTGCTCAGTCAGAGGAGGAGTTGGAGACGCTGCTGCTGAGACTGGAGCGTGCCACTAAGAGGTGGGGCCTTACCATCAGCCCCACCAAAACCAAGCACCTGCCTGGGTATTTTGTACCATCGGACACTCCACCCCCACAACTCCCAATCGGTGATGGGGCAGTTGTGGAGAGAGTGGAGAGTTTCCCATACCTGGGCAGTGTGCTTATGACTGGCACCAGTTTAACCGCAGAGGTCTCACTCCGAATCAGTCGAGCGGCAATATCTTTTCATCGGTTGCGTAACGCTGTGTGGAAGCTACCTGGTCTGTCGCTCCGCACTAAGCTTCAGGTCTTCTCGGCCACGGTCATTCCCTCCCTTCTCTACGCTTGCGAAACGTGGACCCCCCTAATGGAACATCTTCGCCGGTTAGAAACATTTAGGCTGGCCTGCCTACGATCCATCCTGGGTTTAACCAGACTGGATTGTGTGAGGAGCTCACAAATCCTTGAAAGATCTGGGCAGGGTCCCATCGGTGAGCTCCTCCGGCAGGCAAGGCTGCGATGGCTGGGTCATGTAGCCCGCATGCCCAGCCACCGCATGCCGAAACAGCTTTTGTTTGGCCGGATTGAGGGGGCTAAGCGGGCGCGGCACGGGCTAGAGAAGAGATGGAGTGATGTGGTACAGGAGGACGTGGAGCTGAGTGGACTTGCCGATGACTGGTACCAGCGGTGTCAAGATCGGCCTCTGTGGAGGAGGCTCGTGAAGGATGCTACTGGGCAGTTGGAGGCAGTCGCCCTCCAACAACAACGGAGGGCGGAGGAGCGACGCTCACAACAGCGAGCGGAGCGCCGGGTGGCTAAAGCACAGCAGGTTGGCACAGTAGGGGGCACAGGTGGTGCATCAGCCAGTCATCTCAGTCAGTCGACCCGTGGCACCTGGGTCTGCCCCGTGACCTCCTGCCAGCGGGCGTTCGACACTTCACGTGGCCTCAGGGTGCACATAGCCTGGCACAAGCGTCGTGGTGACGTCACCGCCACTTAGTGGCGAATGGCGGTTGTTGTTGTTGTTGTTGTGTGTGTGTCACTGTGTGTGTGTGTCACTGTGTGTGTCACTGTGTGTGTGTGTGTGTCACTGTGTGTGTGTCACTGTGTGTGTGTGTCACTGTTTGTGTCACTGTGTGTCACTGTGTGTCACTGTGTATGTGTGTCACTGTGTGTGTCACTGTGTGTGTGTGTGTCACTGTGTGTGTCACTGTGTGTGTATATGTGTGTGTGTCACTGTGTATGTGTGTCACTGTGTGTGTCACTGTGTGTGTGTGTCACTGTGTGTGTGTCACTGTGTGTGTGTGTGTGTCACTGTGTGTGTGTGTCACTGTGTGTGTGTCACTGTGTATGTGTCACTGTGTGTGTGTGTGTCACTGTGTGTGTCACTGTGTGTGTATGTGTGTGTGTCACTGTGTATGTGTGTCACTGTGTGTGTCACTGTGTGTGTGTGTCACTGTGTGTGTGTGTGTGTCACTGTGTGTGTGTGTCACTGTGTGTGTGTGTCACTGTGTGTGTGTGTCACTGTGTGTGTGTGTGTCACTGTGTGTGTGTCACTGTGTGTGTGTGTGTCACTGTTTGTGTCACTGTGTGTCACTGTGTGTCACTGTGTATGTGTGTCACTGTGTGTGTCACTGTGTGTGTGTGTGTCACTGTGTGTGTCACTGTGTGTATGTATGTGTGTGTGTCACTGTGTATGTGTGTCACTGTGTGTGTCACTGTGTGTGTGTGTCACTGTGTGTGTGTCACTGTGTGTGTGTCACTGTGTGTGTCACTGTGTGTGTGTGTCACTGTGTGTGTGTCACTGTGTGTGTCACTGTGTGTGTGTGTGTCACTGTGTGTGTCACTGTGTGTGTGTGTGTGTCACTGTGTGTGTCACTGTGTGTGTCACTGTGTGGGTGGTGGGTGGGGGTGAGAGGGCGTGGGTGGGTGTGTGTCACTGTGTGTGTCACTGTGTGGGTGGTGGGTGGGGGTGAGAGGGCGTGGGTGGGTGTGTGTCACTGTGTGTGTCAATGTGTGTGTGTGTCACTGTGTGTGTCACTGTGTGGGTGGTGGGTGGGGGTGAGAGGGCGTGGGTGGGTTTGTGTCACTGTGTGTGTCACTGTGTGTGTGTGTCACTGTGTGTGTCACTGTGTGTGTGTGTCACTGTGTGTGTCACTGTGTGTGTGTGTCACTGTGTGTGTCACTGTGTGTGTCACTGTGTGTGTGTGTCACTGTGTGTGTCACTGTGTGTGTGTCACTGTGTGTGTCACTGTGTGTATGTGTCACTGTGTGTGTCACTGTGTGTGTGTGTGTCACTGTGTGTGTCACTGTGTGTGTCACTGTGTGTGTGTGTGTCACTGTGTGTCACTGTGTGTGTGTCACTGTGTGTGTCACTGTGTGTGTGTGTGTCACGGCAAAACAACCCCCTACCTCCTCGCGGTGCCGGACGGGCAACTCTGTCGTGGACAGTGCTGTGGGGGGAGTTCCAATTTTGATTGGCTCCTCCCCTCATGGCATATGTGTCCACCACAGGGGCTAAACGGGGGCTCTGGACGGGTGCGAGGGGCTGGTAACCCCTCCACCTTCAATTAATTACCACAAAACCACGAATTAAAGTGAAATATGTAACAACTAAGCTTGTGCCGGAGGCCCCGGGGGGCCAGGCGTCTATGACGTCTCCTGGCCAAACCCCAATTGGCGGAGCCAGGAGATTGAATACCTACCCTCGGGGCTACTCCAGAAACAACGAAAAGCCACTACGGGTGGCCACGTGGAATGTTCGAACGCTCACTGCAGAGGAGAGGCTGCCACTCCTCTGTCGGGAGCTGGACCGGTACCGCCTGGATCTATGCGGCATTCAGGAGGTCCGGTGGACCGGCTCTGGCTCCTGCCACCATGAGGGGTGGACAGTCCTCTACTCGGGGCAGCAGACTGCCAAACAACAGGGTGTGGGTCTTCTTTTGAACAAAAGAATGAAGGGGGCGTGGGAGCGTGGCGGTGAGGTGTGGGAAGCTGTAAGCCCCAGGCTACTTTGGGCTCGCCTTCCCATCAACCGGAGGCGAGGAATGGTGGTCGTGGTTACTTATGCCCCCACCGAAGATGAACATCCGTGGAGGGATGCAGGCAAAGCCGATGAGTCAGATGCCTTCTATGACCTCCTTTCACAGGTGCTGGCTAAAGTGGCCCCTCGGGATAGAGTCATCATGTTGGGTGACTTCAATGCCCGAGTTGGTCATGATACTGGCACCTGGTCTGGAGTGATTGGAGGGCATGGGCCAGATCAGCTCAATAACAACGGTAGGAGGCTGCTAGATTTTTGTGCAGCCCATGGGCTTGTAATTACCAACACGCTGTTCCGGCATCGGCGCATCCACACAACATCATGGATGCATGCCGGGTCCAAGCAAGAACATCTGCTGGACTACATAGTGACGGACCAGCGAATGCGAGCCCATGTCCTTGACACCAGGACCTACCGTGGAGCTGATCTGCCCTCTGACCATCGACTAGTCATCTGTAAGATGCGCCTGCCATTCTTCCACTCCGGTGGTGGGTGTACACCCAGGACCCCATTCCAACCTAAAGTGGCCTGGTCTCAGTTATCTGATGAAAGTTGCAAGCGAGAATTTCATCATCGCTTGCGGCTGGGATTGGCATCGTCCCCGACTCCTCCTGATGTCGAGGGTAAATGGGCGAGGTTTAGGACTGTGACTCATGCAGCTGCAATGGCTGCTTTGGGTACGCGGTCCAGACCTCCCCAGAGACCCTGGCTGACAGAGGAGGTGTTCAGGATGGTTGAGAAAAAGCGACAGGCCCACTGTCATCGGCTACAGAATCCCACGTCAGAGAATGAGGAGGCTTACCGCAGCCTTCGCTCGGAGGTTCGGAGAGCCGTGAGGCGCTGCAAGGATGGGTGGTGGTCGCGGGTTGCTGAGGAGATGGAGTCTGCCTCAGTGGCCCGTGATCACAAATCGCTATTTAACTCCATCAAAAAAGTAACCTGCAGCGCCACACCTATTACCATCATTAGGGGAAAAAACGGTGATCCAATTTCCGACCCCCAGGAACAGGTTCGCAGATTTGCTGAGCATTTCTGTGAGGTCCTGGGGGAGGGAAAATCCCACAGCCAGGAAAACATCGTGGCACAAAGTGAGGATGACCCTGCTGAGGCTGCGGTGCCTCAAATATTGGATGAAGTCACCCCCTGTGAGTGGCTGGCTGAGGTGCCATCTGCTGAGGAAGTATTGAAGGCGATACGGAGTCTGAGACCAGGAAAGGCAGCGGGCAGAGATGATCTCCCAAGCGAAATGCTGAGGGAGGGTGGCGTTTGTGCACAGACTGCCCTATATGACATCATAACAACAGTCTGGACCACTGGACGGGTTCCGCAGGATTGGAAGGATGCCCTGGTGGTCCCCCTTTTTAAGAAGGGGGACCGCACAGACTGTAACAACTACAGGGGCATCTCACTCCTCAGTGTGCCGGGAAAGGTCCTGGCAAGGATTATTCAGCATCGCCTTGCCAGGCACGCTGAGGAGAGGCTTGCGGAGCCCCAATGCGGTTTCAGGAAAGGGCGGTCCTGCACAGATGCCATATTTTCTGTCCGTCTGCTACAGCAGAGGTGTAGGGAATTCCAACAAGACCTACATCTCTGCTTTATTGACCTGGTCAAGGCCTATGATACCATCAGTAGGCCTGGGCTCTGGGTCGTTCTTCGTGCTTTTGGAGTACCTGACCCTCTGCTCACGATCATTAAGGACCTTCATGATGGTGAGCGGGCCCGGGTAAAACTACGTGGCCGGGAGTCAGAGCCATTCCCTGTACACCTTGGGGTGCGACAGGGATGTCCTCTGGCTCCCACATTATTTAACATCTATTTTGACCACGTAGTTCGTGAAGCCTTCAATAGCTGTACCGGGGGAATCTCCATATGGTACAGATATAATGGGAGGCTAATCGATGCCCGGGTGCGGTCAAGGGATGGCTCCCTATTGCTCAACCACGTTATGTATGCTGATGACTTGGTAATAGCTGCTCAGTCAGAGGAGGAGTTGCAGACGCTGCTGCTGAGACTGGAGCGTGCCACTAAGAGGTGGGGCCTTACCATCAGCCCCACCAAAACTAAGCACCTGCCTGGGTATTTTGTACCATCGGACACTCCACCCCCACAACTCCCAATCGGTTATGGGGCAGTTGTGGAGAGAGTGGAGAGTTTCCCATACCTGGGCAGTGTGCTTATGACTGGCTCCAGTTTAACAGCAGAGGTCTCACTCCGAATCAGTCGAGCGGCAATATCTTTTCATCGGTTGCGTAACGCTGTGTGGAAGCTACCTGGTCTGTCGCTCCGCACTAAGCTTCAGGTCTTCTCGGCCACGGTCATTCCCTCCCTTCTCTACGCTTGCGAAACGTGGACCCCCCTAATGGAACATCTTCGCCGGTTAGAAACATTTAGGCTGACCTGCCTACGATCCATCCTGGGTTTAACCAGACTGGATTGTGTGAGGAGCTCACAAATCCTTGAAAGATCTGGGCAGGGTCCCATCGGTGAGCTCCTCCGGCAGGCAAGGCTGCGATGGCTGGGTCATGTAGCCCGCATGCCCAGCCACCGCATGCCGAAACAGCTTTTGTTTGGCCGGATTGAGGGGGCTAAGCGGGCGCGGCACGGGCTAGAGAAGAGATGGAGTGATGTGGTACAGGAGGACGTGGAGCTGAGTGGACTTGCCGATGACTGGTACCAGCGGTGTCAAGATCGGCCTCTGTGGAGGAGGCTCGTGAAGGATGCTACTGGGCAGTTGGAGGCAGTCGCCCTCCAACAACAACGGAGGGCGGAGGAGCGACGCTCACAACAGCGAGCGGAGCGCCGGGTGGCTAAAGCACAGCAGGTTGGCACAGTAGGGGGCACAGGTGGTGCATCAGCCAGTCATCTCAGTCAGTCGACCCGTGGCACCTGGGTCTGCCCCGTGACCTCCTGCCAGCGGGCGTTCGACACTTCACGTGGCCTCAGGGTGCACATAGCCTGGCACAAGCGTCGTGGTGACGTCACCGCCACTTAGTGGCGAATGGCGGTTGTTGTTGTTGTTGTGTGTGTCACTGTGTGTGTCACTGTGTGGGTGGTGGGTAGGGGGGTGAGAGGGCGTGGGTGGGTGTGTGTCACTGTGTGTGTCACTGTGTGTGTGTGTCACTGTGTGTGTCACTGTGTGTGTGTGTCACTGTGTGTGTCACTGTGTGTGTCACTGTGTGTGTGTGTCACTGTGTGTGTCACTGTGTGTGTCACTCACTGTGTGTGTCACTGTGTGTGTCACTGTGTGTGTCACTGTGTGTGTCACTGTGTATGGGTGTGTGTCACTGTGTGTGTCACTGTGTGTGTTGTGGTGCCACGCCAGCGAAGGCACTCCGCCGAAACCGGGGCCGTCGCTGCGCCGCTGCGACCGAGAAGCCAGCCGGCTCCCGTCACAGCGCTCTCCCCGCCACCTCCCCCAAGTACACACAAAGACAAAGATCCCCCGTGTAGCCTTAACAGACTGTCGGAGCAAGTGCTGTTAGCGAGCACCTATGAAGGCCGGAACGGCACACGAGGGGGTGGGTGGCCAGCACCACGCCCTACCGCCTTTGACTCCCCAGTGGCGATGTTTACACACTGCACCAGGTACTCATTTGAGGCTGAGTCGACCTAGGGGAGGCCCGGGACCGGTTCAGATAATCGTCACCGGTGTTGGCCGTGAGCGGGAATCGAACCCGGGTCGCTGGGTTCGTAGCGCAGCGTAGCGCTAACCGCTACACCACCGCTCCCCACTCACATAAACACACACACACACACTCACGTAGGGCCTCGTGGTGGAGGGGGGGCACCTGCCCTGAGTTTTTACCTGAGAGACCCCCTCGTGGGGGTGCTCCACGGTTTCTCAGGGCCAGGGAATTGGCAGGCCCCCCCCCCCCCAGGCCAAATGGCACTGCAGCGCCGTGGCTTAACTTAAAGTTAAATGACCACGGCGAACTCGCTGAGAACCACAGTGAGGAGATGCCCAAGACACACGCGGACACAGCAGGCAGGTGAGGAGCGGGGCAGCGCGGGTTAAACGTCTCTACCCATGGTGCACCACTGATTAACGTCTCTACCCGTGATGCACCACGGGTTAACGTCTCTACCCATGATGCTCCGCGGATTAACGTCTCTACCCACGATGCACCGCGGATTAACGTCTCTACCAGTGATGCACCACGGACTGACGTCTCTACCCATGATGCACCGCGGGTTAAACGTCTCTACCCATGGTGCACCACGGATTAACGTTTCTACCCGTGATGCACCACGGGTTAACGTCTCTACCCATGATGCACCGCGGGTTAAACGTCTCTACCCATGGTGCACCACGGATTAACGTCTCTACCCGTGATGCACCGCGGATTGACGTCTCTACCCATGGTGCACTACGGGTTAACGTCTCTACCCATGATGCACCACGGATTAACGTCTCTACCCATGATGCACCACGGACTGACGTCTCTACCCATGATGCACCGCGGGTTAACGTCTCTACCCATGATGCACCAATGATTGACGTCTCTACCCATGATGCAGCGCGGATTGACGTCTCTACCCATGATGCACCACGGATTAACGTCTCTACCCGTGATGCACCGCGGATTGACGTCTCTACCCATGATGCACCATGGATTGACGTCTCTACCCATGATGCACCATGGGTTAACGTCTCTACCCATGGTGCACCGCGGATTAACGTCTCTACCCACGATGCACCGCGGGTTAACGTCTCTACCCATGATGCACCGCAGATTAACGTCTCTACCCGTGATGCACCACGGGTTAACGTCTCTACCCGTGATGCACCACGGATTAACGTCTCTACCCATGATGCACCGTGGATTAACGTCTCTACCCACGATGCACCGCGGGTTAACGGCGATGATGCCGCACCGGCTCGCTTATTGAGTCGGTGCACTTGGTTAAACAATGGGGGGGGGGGGGCGGAGCGTCGGAGAGGGGGGGTGATCGGATTGGATAAGAGGCCAACGGGTCGGCGACGCGGGGGCTTTGAAGCTGAGCATAAAAAGGGACGGTTTTGGAAAGCACGGGGTCGTTCTCGCTGGGGATCATCAACTGGAGACGGGGAGCGAGGAGCCGTCACCTCACTGTTAGAGAACAGCCAGATTCCCTTTATGGCATCATCTTTCCGCCTGACCCCCCCAACGCTGCGAGGTCGGACCGTGAGTACAGGGAGGAGAGGTGAGACAAGAGGGGCGAAATTCTGAGAGAGAAAGCGAGAACAGAGAGCCGGCGGGCCGATTGAGTGTCAGGCAGTAAGAGGGATAGGTTCGACCCGTCCTGCTTGGTCTGCACTGACAGGCGCGGTCCGGTTTGTTTATCCGTGGGGAATGAATCGTCCGTAGAGTATAAACCGTGCCGTGTTGTCTCTGTGAGCGCGGAGGGGAGTGCGTGGTGTGGCGAGCCTGCGCGCCGTGGTTTCTGTGTTTACACACGGGTGTGTAATTTCGCCCGCGTGTGCACGCTCTCCGTGGCACGTTAACCCGTGAGCGTGGTTTCTGTGTCTACGCACGGGTGTGTAATTTTACTCCCACGTGCGCACGCTCTCCGCGGCACGTTAACCCGTGAGCGTGGTTTCTGTGTCTACGCACGGGTGTGTAATTTTACTCCCACGTGTGCACGCTCACGGCAGCACGTTAGCCCGTGAGCGTGGTTTCTGTGTTTACACACGGGTGTGTAATTTCGCCCGCGTGTGCACGCTGTCCGTGGCACATTAACCCGTGAGCGTGGTTTCTGTGTTTACACACGGGTGTGTAATTTCGCCCGCGTGTGCACGCTCTCCGCGGCACGTTAACCCGTGAGCGTGGTTTCTGTGTCTACGCACGGGTGTGTAATTTTACTCCCACGTGCGCACGCTCTCCGTGGCACGTTAACCCGTGAGCGTGGTTTCTGTGTCTACGCACGGGTGTGTAATTTCGCCCACGTGTGCACGCTCGCCGTGATTGTAAAGGGGTTAGTGCAGCCAGTTCAATCGTGCTCCGAGGAGCAGCAGCGAAGGGGGGAGAGCAGGAGGACGGTGGGTCATGGGAGAACGGGGAGACGGGGGGGGGGGCAGTCTCCCTAACAGTGTCACTGTGTGTGTGTCACTGTGTGTCACTGTGTCACTGTGTGTGTCACTGTGTGTGTGTCACTGTGTGTGTCACTGTGTGTCACTGTGTCACTGTGTGTGTCACTATCTGTGTGTCACTGTGTGTGTCACTATGTGTGTGTCACTGTGTGTCTGTGTCACTGTGTGTGTGTCACTGTGTGTCACTGTGTCACTGTGTGTGTCACTATGTGTGTGTCACTGTGTGTGTGTCACTGTGTGTCACTGTGTGTGTGTGTGTCACTGTGTGTGTGTCACTGTGTCACTGTGTTTGTCACTGTGTGTGTGTCACTGTGTGTGTGTCACTGTGTGTGTGTCACTGTGTGTGTCACTGTGTGTATGTGTGTCACTGTGTGTGTGTGTCACTGTGTGTGTGTCACTGTGTGTCACTGTGTGTGTCACTGTGTGTGTGTGTCTGTGTGTATGTGTCACTGTGTGTCACTGTGTCACTGTGTGTGTGTCACTGTGTGTGTGTCACTGTGTGTGTCACTGTGTGTGTCACTGTGTGTGTGTCACTGTGTGTGTGTCACTGTGTGTGTCACTGTGTGTGTGTGTCACTGTGTGTGTGTCACTGTGTGTCACTGTGTCACTGTGTGTGTGTCACTGTGTGTGTCACTGTGTGTCACTGTGTCACTGTGTGTGTCACTGTGTGTGTGTCACTGTGTGTGTGTCACTGTGTGTGTCACTGTGTGTGTGTGTGTGTCTGTGTGTGTGTGTCACTGTGTGTGTGTCACTGTGTGTCACTGTGTGTGTCACTGTGTGTGTGTGTCTGTGTGTATGTGTCACTGTGTGTCACTGTGTCACTGTGTGTGTGTCACTGTGTGTGTGTCACTGTGTGTGTCACTGTGTGTGTCACTGTGTATATGTCACTGTGTGTGTGTCACTGTGTGTGTGTCACTGTGTGTGTCACTGTGTGTGTGTGTCACTGTGTGTGTGTCACTGTGTGTCACTGTGTCACTGTGTGTGTGTCACTGTGTGTGTGTCACTGTGTGTGTGTCACTGTGTGTGTGTCTGTGTGTGTGTGTGTCACTGTGTGTGTGTCACTGTGTGTGTGTCACTGTGTGTGTCACTTTGTGTGTGTCTGTGTGTCACTGTGTGTGTCACTGTGTGTGTGTCACTGTGTGTCACTGTGTCACTGTGTGTGTGTCACTGTGTGTGTGTCACTGTGTGTGTCACTGTGTGTGTGTCACTGTGTGTGTCACTGTGTGTGTGTGTCACTGTGTGTGTCACTGTGTCACTGTGTGTGTGTCACTGTGTGTGTGTCTGTGTCACTGTGTGTGTGTCACTGTGTGTGTGTGTCTGTGTCACTGTGTGTCACTGTGTGTGTCACTGTGTGTGTGTGTGTCACTGTGTGTGTGTCACTGTGTCACTGCGTGTGTTACTGTGTGTGTGTGTCACTGTGTGTCACTGTGTGTGTTTGTCACTGTGTGTGTGTCACTGTGTGTGTCACGGTGCGTGTGTCACTGTGTGTGTGTCACTGTGTGTGTGTCTGTGTCACTGTGTGTGTGTCACTGTGCGTGTGTGTCTGTGTCACTGTGTGTGTGTCCGTGTCACTGTGTGTGTCACTGTGTGTGTGTCAATGTGTGTGTGTCTGTGTCACTGTGTGTGTGTGTCACTGTGTGTATGTGTCTGTGTCACTGTGTGTGTGTGTCACTGTGTGTGTCACTGTGTGGTCTGGAGTGATTGGAGGGCATGGGCCAGATCAGCTCAATAACAACGGTAGGAGGCTGCTAGATTTTTGTGCAGCCCATGGGCTTGTAATTACCAACACGCTGTTCCGGCATCGGCGCATCCACACATCATGGATGCATGCCGGGTCCAAGCAAGAACATCTGCTGGACTACATAGTGACGGACCAGCGAATGCGAGCCCATGTCCTTGACACCAGGACCTACCGTGGAGCTGATCTGCCCTCTGACCATCGACTAGTCATCTGTAAGATGCGCCTGCCATTCTTCCACTCCAGTGGTGGGTGTACACTCAGGACCCCATTCCGACCTAAAGTGGCCTGGTCTCAGTTATCTGATGAAAGTTGCAAGCGAGAATTTCATCATCACTTGCGGCTGGGATTGGCATCGTCCCCGACTCCTCCTGATGTCGAGGGTAAATGGGCGAGGTTTAGGACTGTGACTCATGCAGCTGCAATGACTGCTTTAGGTACGCGGTCCAGACCTCCCCAGAGACCCTGGCTGACAGAGGAGGTGTTCAGGATGGTTGAGAAAAAGCCACAGGCCCACTGTCATCGGCTACAGAATCCCACGTCAGAGAATGAGGAGGCTTACCGCAGCCTTCGCTCGGAGGTTCGGAGAGCCGTGAGGCGCTGCAAGGATGGGTGGTGGTCGCGGGTTGCTGAGGAGATGGAGTTTGCCTCAGTGGCCCGTGATCACAAATCTCTATTTAACTCCATCAAAAAGTAACCTGCAGCGCCACACCTATTACCATCATTAGGGGAAAAACGGTGATACAATCTCCGACCCCCAGGAAGAGGTTTGCAGATTTGCTGAGCATTTCTGTGAGGTCCTGGGGGAGGGAAAATCCCTCAGCCAGGAAAACA
This sequence comes from Petromyzon marinus, assembly GCF_048934315.1. Taxonomy (NCBI): domain Eukaryota; kingdom Metazoa; phylum Chordata; class Hyperoartia; order Petromyzontiformes; family Petromyzontidae; genus Petromyzon; species Petromyzon marinus. The sequence goes on from NW_027423376.1 coordinate 63,860, forward strand.
TCGTGGCACAAAGTGAGGATGACCCTGCTGAGGCTGCGGTGCCTCAAATATTGCCTCAAATATTGGAAGAAGTCACGCCCTGTGAGTGGCTGGCTGAGGTGCCATCTGTTGAGGAAATACTGAAGGTGATCCGGAGTCTGCGACCAGGAAAGGCAGCGGGCAGAGATGATCTCCCAAGCAAAATGCTGAGGGAGGGTGGCGTTTGTGCACAGACTGCCCTATATGACATCATAACAACAGTCTGGACCACTGGACGGGTTCCGCAGGATTGGAAGGATGCCCTGATGGTCCCCCTTTTTAAGAAGGGGGACCGCACAGACTGTAACAACTACAGGGGCATCTCACTCCTCAGTGTGCCGGGAAAGGTCCTGGCAAGGATTATTCAGCATCGCCTTGCCAGGCACGCTGAGGAGAGGTTTGCGGAGCCCCAATGCGGTTTCAGGAAAGGGCGGTCCTGCACAGATGCCATATTTTCTGTCCGTCTGCTACAGCAGAGGTGTAGGGAATTCCAACAAGACTTACATCTCTGCTTTATTGACCTGGTCAAGGCCTATGATGCCATCAGTAGGCCTGGGCTCTGGGTTGTTCTTCGTGCTTTTGGAGTACCTGACCCTTTGCTCAGGATCATTAAGGACCTTCATGATGGTGAGCGGGCCCGGGTAAAACTACGTGGCCGGGAGTCAGAGCCATTCCCTGTACACATTGGGGTGCGACAGGGATGTCCTCTGGCTCCCACATTATTTAACATCTATTTTGACCACGTAGTTCGTGAAGCCTTCAATAGCTGTACTGGGGGAATCTCCATATGGTACAGATATAATGGGAGGCTGATCGATGCCCGGGTGCGGTCAAGGGATGGCTCCCTATTGCTCAACCATGTTATGTATGCCGATGATTTGGTAATAGCTGCTCATTCAGAGGAGGAGTTGGAGACGCTGCTGCTGAGACTGGAGCGTGCAACTAAGAGATGGGGCCTTACCATCAGCCCCACCAAAACTAAGCACCTGCCTGGGTATTTTATACCATCGGACACTCCACCCCGACAACTCCCAATCGGTGATGGGGCAGTTGTGGAGAGAGTGGAGAGTTTCCCATACCTGGGCAGTGTGCTTATGACTGGCTCCAGTTTAACAGCAGAGGTCTCAGTCCGAATCAGTCGAGCGGAAATATCTTTTCATCGGTTGCGTAACGCTGTGTGGAAGCTACCTGGTCTGTCGCTCCGCACTAAGCTTCAGGTCTTCTCGGCCACGGTCATTCCCTCACTTCTCTACGCTTACGAAACGTGGACCCCCCTAATGGAACATCTTCGCCGGTTAGAAACATTTAGGCTGGCCTGCCTACGATCCATCCTGGGTTTAACCAGACTGGATTGTGTGAGGAGCTCACAAATCCTTGAAAGATCTGGGCAAGGTCCCATCGGTGAGCTCCTCCGGCGGGCAAGGCTGCGATGGCTGGGTCATGTAGCCCGCATGCCCAGCCACCGCATGCCGAAACAGCTTTTGTTCGGCCGGATTGAGGGGGCTAAGCGGGCGCGGCACGGGCTAGAGAAGAGATGGAGTGATGTGGTACAGGAGGACGTGGAGCTGAGTGGACTTGCCGATGACTGGTACCAGCGGTGTCAAGATCGGCCTCTGTGGAGGAGGCTTGTCAAGGATGCTACTGGGCAGTTGGAGGCAGTCGCCCTCCAACAACAACGAAGGGCGGAGGAGCGACGCTCAGAACAACGAGCGGAGCGCCGGGTGGCTAAAGCACAGCAGGTTGCCACAGTAGGGGGCACAGGTGGTGCATCAGCCAGTCATCTCAGTCAGTCGACCCGTGGCACCTGGGTCTGCCCTGTGACCTCCTGCCAGCGGACGTTCGACACTTCACGTGGCCTCAGGGTGCACATAGCCTGGCACAAGCGTCGTGGTGACGTCACCGCCACTTAGTGGCGAATGGCGGTTGTTGATGTTGTCACTGTGTGTGTGGCACTGTGTGTGTGTGTCACTGTGTGTGTGTGTCTGTGTCACTGTGTGTGTGTGTGACTGTGTGTGTCACTGTGTGTGTGTCACTGTGTCACTGTGTGTCACTGTGTGTGTCACTGTGTCACTGTGTGTGTCACTGTGTGTGTCACTGTGTCACTGTGTGTGTCTGTGTGTCACTGTGTGTGTGTCTGTGTGTGTGTCTGTGTTTGTAGTGTAGTGGTTAGGTGGGGAGCGATAGTGTAGCGGTTAGCGCGCTGCGCTGTGAACCTGGCGACCCGGGTTCGATTCCCGCTCACGGCCAACACCAGTGACGATTATCTGAACCGGTCCCGGGCCTCCCCTAGGTCGACTCAGCCTCAAATGAGTATCTGGTGCGGTGTGTAAACATCGCCACTGGGGAGACAAAGGCGGTCGGGCGTGGTGCTGGCCACCCACCCCCTCGAGTACCGTTCCGGCCTTCATAGGTGCTCGCTAACAGCACTTGCCCCTACAGCCTGTTAGAGGCTACACGGGGGATATTTATCTTTTGTCGATGTGTGTGGGTGGGTGAGTGTGCAAGTTGGCACAGTAGGGGGCACAGGTGGTGCATCAGCCAGTCGTCTCAGTCATCTCAGTCAGTCGACCCGTGGCACCTGGGTCTGCCCCGTGACCTCCTGCCAGCGGGCGTTCGACACTTCACGTGGCCTCAAGGTGCACATGGCCTGGCACAAGCGTCGTGGTGACGTCACCGCCACTTAGTGGCGAATGGCGGTTGTTGTTGTGTGGGTTAGTGTGGGTGTGTGTGCGTGGGTGGGTGGGTGTATGTGTTAGTGTGTGTGCGGGTGTGTGTATGTGTGTGTGTGTTGGTGTGTGTGCGGATTAGTGTGGGTGTGTGTGGGTTAATGTGTGTGTGTGTGTTGGTGTGTGTGCGGGTGGGTGTATGTGTGTGTGTTGGTGTTGGTGTGTGTGTGTGTGTGCGTCAGTGGTTGTGTGGATGCGTGAATGCGTGTGTGGGTTTTCACGATGTTGCGCGGATGCGCCGATGCTGGAAAAGCGTGCTGGTCGCTTAAGGCCCATGGGCTGATCTGACGCGTGCCTTCACAATCACTCGGGCCCAGGTGCCGGCGTCATCGACCCACCCGGACATTCAAGCCACCCGACCAGGGTCGCCTATTGACGCGGACGCGCTTGCTTCAAAGCGCCGTTGGCAGCTACGCAACTTGTGTCACACACACACACACAGACATCACAATTCACTTACTAATCTCCCTCGACGTAATCTCCGCCACGTTAGCGCGATTGACGTCGGCTCGCGTCCGGGGACGGAAATTCCTTTCCGGCTCAGACCCCCGCCTACTTGCCCATCGCCACGTTAATGAACCGCCTCCTTTCGATTGAAAGCTTTCGTGACTGCAAGGATTCATCTTCTTTGGTTCTTTCGGTGAAGTCGCCGCCACGTAGAACGAAGGCCGCTCGTGTTGTGGCTGAAACGTCGTGAGAATATTATCGTGTTATTGTGTTATTTTAGCAATTTGTTATTTTATTCTCATTCTACGTGGTGGTGACTTTACCGAAAGAGCCAAAGAAGATGAACCTCCTCCCGTTGCAGCAGCTCCCTCGCGCTGGAAGACCGACCGCTCGCGTTGCGATCAAAACGTCGTGATATATTATTTATTGTTCTGCTGTGGTTGTCACACCTGATGACGATTGCTGTGGTTGTCCCCCACCTGATGACGATTGCTGTGGTTGTCCTACCTGATGACGATTGCTGTGGTTGTCTTGATGACGATTGCTGTGGTTGTCCCACCTGATGACGTTTGCTGTGGTTGTCCCACCTGATGACGATTGCTGTGGTTGTCCCACCTGATGACGATTGCTGTGGTTGTCTCACCTGATGACGACTGCTTGTGTCGCGATCGAAACGTCGCGACCTATTGTTCTTCTACCTACATGAGTCTACCGGAAGAACCAAGCGGTTCAGTCCCGTATAATAGAGGTCTTTTGGCTCAGACATACTTTACGCCTTCTGACCCCAAAAGACATCTATTATGGATGATATTGGTGGCGAAAGCCTCCCACGTCTTAAACTAGAGGGTAGCCTCTATGGCCGAGGAGAGACCCTTCAAGCTCGCACCAGAGACACGGCAGGCCTCGTTGCAACCCTCTGTTACTACCGCCACAGCCACCACCCTCCACCACCACCACCACCACCGCCATCTCCACCACCACCGCCATCAGGATACCGGCACTACCACTACGGCGCCTGCCTCGTCGGAGCGGTAGTGCCCCCCCCGTTGTAACGGCACTACCACTACAGCGCCCACCTCGTCGGAGCGGTAGTGCCCCCCCGTTGTACCGGCACTACCACTACAGCGCCCGCCTCGTCGGAGCGGTAGTACCCTCCCCCGTTGTACCGGTACTACCACTACAGCGCCCGGCTCGTCGGAGCGGTAGTGCCCCCCCCCGTTGTACCGGTACTACCACTACAGCGCCCTCCTCGTCGGAGCGGTAGTGCCCCCCCCCCGTTGTACCGGTACTACCACTACAGCGCCCTCCTCGTCGGAGCGGTAGTGCCCCCCGTTGTACCGGTACTACCACTACAGCGCCCTCCTCGTCGGAGCGGTAGTGCCCCCCCGTTGTACCGGTACTACCACTACAGCGCCCACCTCGTCGGAGCGGTAGTGCCCCCCGTTGTACCGGCACTACCACTACAGCGCCCTCCTCGTCGGAGCGGTAGTGCCCCCCGTTGTACCGGCACTACCACTACAGCGCCTGCCTTGTCGGAGCGGTAGTGCCCCCCGTTGTACCGGTACTACCACTACAGCGCCCGCCTCGTCGGAGCGGTAGTGCCCCCCCCCGTTGTACCGGCACTACCACTACAGCGTCCACCTCGTCGGAGCGGTAGTGACCCCCCGTTGTACCGGTACTACCACTACAGCGCCCTCCTCGTCGGAGCGGTAGTACCCTCCCCCGTTGTACCGGCACTACCACTACAGCGCCCTCCTCGTCGGAGCGGTAGTGCCCCCCGTTGTACCGGTACTACCACTACAGCGCCCTCCTCGTCGGAGCGGTAGTGCCCCCCCGTTGTACCGGTACTACCACTACAGCGCCCACCTCGTCGGAGCGGTAGTGCCCCCCGTTGTACCGGCACTACCACTACAGCGCCCTCCTCGTCGGAGCGGTAGTGCCCCCCGTTGTACCGGCACTACCACTACAGCGCCTGCCTTGTCGGAGCGGTAGTGCCCCCCGTTGTACCGGTACTACCACTACAGCGCCCGCCTCGTCGGAGCGGTAGTGCCCCCCCCCGTTGTACCGGCACTACCACTACAGCGTCCACCTCGTCGGAGCGGTAGTGACCCCCCGTTGTACCGGTACTACCACTACAGCGCCCTCCTCGTCGGAGCGGTAGTGCCCCCCGTTGTACCGGCACTACCACTACAGCGCCCGCCTCGTCGGAGCGGTAGTGCCCCCCCCCGTTGTACCGGCACTACCACTACAGCGCCCGCCTCGTCGGAGCGGTAGTACCCTCCCCCGTTGTACCGGCACTACCACTACAGCGTCCGCCTCGTCGGAGCGGTAGTGACCCCGCGTTGTACCGGCACTACCACTACAACGCCCTCCTCGTCGGAGCGGTAGTGCCCCCCGTTGTACCGGCACTACCACTACAGCGCCCTCCTCGTCGGAGCGGTAGTGACCCCGCGTTGTACCGGCACTACCACTACAGCGCCCACCTTGTTGGCGCGGTAGTGCCCCCCCGTTGTACCGGCACTACCACTACAGCGCCCACCTTGTTGGCGCGGTAGTGCTCACGCACGCGCGGCTTGAGGCCGATGTGCAGGTAGTGCTGGTCCTTGGGGTTGTACTTGGACCAGGCCACCTCCTCAAAGCGGTTCGGCTTCGTGTGGATGAACTTGGTGTCCTGCGGCACCGGCAGGTTCGGGTCGCTGGGGGGGGGGGGCACGGTGGGGGGGGGCACGGGGGGAGACAAATACTTGAGCCACGTCACGTCGCCACGGCGCCCGTGCCAGGCTAGGTGCACCGCTTTGAGGCCGTCACGTGAAGTGTCGAAGGTTCTCGGCTGGCGAGGGAGAGGTCACGGGACAGACCCGGCAGGTGCCACGGTGTTGGCCGACTGAGATGACCTGTAGATGCACCACCAGCTGTACCCCCCTCCTCTACTGTGCCAGGCTAGGTGCAGGAGGAGGTCACGTGACAGACCCAGCGGGTGCCATGGGTCGACCGACTGAGATGACCGGTAGATGCACCACCAGCTGTACCCCCCTCCTCTACTGTGCCAGGCTAGGTGCAGGAGGAGGTCACGGGATAGACCCAGCAGGTGCCACGGGTCGACCGACTGAGATGACCGCTAGATGCACCACCAGCTGTACCCCCCCCCCCTCTACTGTGCCAGGCTAGGTGCAGGAGGAGGTCACGGGACAGACCCAGCGGCTCGACCGAGATGACCAGCCGAAGCTGTCACCTGCGCCGACCAAAACACGCACTGACCCCCCCCCCCCTTCCCCCCACCCCCCCCCCTCACCCCCCCCCCCCACCTTCTCCACCGTGCGGTCCGTAACCCCCCCCCCCCCCTCCCACAAAAAGCTCCATCCCTCACATCCTCCTCCATCCCACCCCCGTTCCCCCCAACACCCCCTACCGGGCTCACCCGGTCTTGGCAAAGTTGCTCCAGTAGGTCATGATGACAGCGCTCAGCATGACGTCGTTCTTTGAGAAGTTGCAGGGGAAGAGCTCGGTGGGGCCCACCATGGGCACGCCGAACACGTACGGGATCTCGTCTCCGTGCGCCGCGTCCGCCCAAGCGGGCTTCATCTCGCTCTGGCAGTGGTGGTAGAAGGCGTAGACGTAGGTGGGCGAGCCGTACTGCGCGTGGAGGTCGGCCGTGGCGACGGCGGGCGCCACCCACTGGTGGTCCGTGAAGAGGGCCAGCAGCGTCTTGCGGCGCGTCTCCGCGTTGTCGCGGTCCGCCCAGTCGGTGTACATGAACTTGATGGTCTCGCGGAGCTCGTCCTTGCTCTGCTCGGCCGGCGGCGTGGGGTGGTGGTGGCGTGGTCGGGTTAATGGGGGTCGGGCGCGCGGTTGGTCGGGCGGGGGGATGCGGTGGGTGGAAGGAAGGAAGGCGGTGGTGGTCGTGGTGGATGTGATGAAGGTGGCGGTGGTGGATGTGATGAAGGCGGCGGTAGTGGTCGTGGTGGATGTGATGAAGGTGGTGTTGGTGTTGGTTGTGGTGGATGTGACGAAGGTGGTGGTGGTCGATGTGATGAAGGTGGCGGTGGTGGATGTGATGAAGGTGGTGGTCGTGGTGGATGTGATGAAGGTGTTGGTGGTGGTGGATGTGATGAAGGTGGTGGTCGTGGTGGATGTGATGAAGGTGGTCGTGGTGGATGTGATGAAGGTGGCGGTGGTGGATGTGATGAAGGCGGCGGTAGTGGTCGTGGTGGATGTGATGAAGGTGGTGTTGGTGTTGGTTGTGGTGGATGTGATGAAGGTGGTGGTGGTGGTCGTGGTGGATGTGATGAAGGTGGCGGTGGTGGATGTGATGAAGGTGTTGGTGGTGGTGGATGTGATGAAGGTGGTGGTCGTGGTGGATGTGATGAAGGTGGCGGTGGTGGATGTGATGAAGGTGGTCGTGGTGGATGTGATGAAGGTGGTGGTCGTGGTGGATGTGATGAAGGCGGTCTTGGTGTTGGTTGTGGTGGATGTGATGAAGGTGGTTGGTGTTGGTCGTGGTGGATGTGATGAAGGTGGTGGTGGTGGATGTGATGAAGGTGGTCGTGGTGGATGTGATGAAGGTGGTGGTCGTGGTGGATGTGATGAAGGTGGCGGTGGTGGATGTGATGAAGGTGGTCGTGGTGGATGTGATGAAGGTGGTGGTCGTGGTGGATGTGATGAAGGCGGTGTTGGTGTTGGTTGTGGTGGATGTGATGAAGGTGGTTGGTGTTGGTCGTGGTGGATGTGATGAAGGTGGTGGTGGATGTGATGAAGGTGGTCGTGGTGGATGTGATGAAGGTGGTGGTCGTGGTGGATGTGATGAAGGTGGCGGTGGTGGATGTGATGAAGGTGGTCGTGGTGGATGTGATGAAGGTGGTGGTCGTGGTGGATGTGATGAAGGCGGTGTTGGTGTTGGTTGTGGTGGATGTGATGAAGGTGGTTGGTGTTGGTCGTGGTGGATGTGATGAAGGTGGTGGTGGTGGATGTGATGAAGGTGGTCGTGGTGGATGTGATGAAGGTGGTGGTCGTGGTGGATGTGATGAAGGTGGCGGTGGTGGATGTGATGAAGGTGGTCGTGGTGGATGTGATGAAGGTGGCGGTGGTGGATGTGGTGGATGTGATGAAGGTGGTTGGTTGTGGTGGATGTGATGAAGGTGGCGGTGTTGGTTGTGATGGATGTGATGAAGGTGGTGGTTGTGGTGGTGTGAGGAAGGTGGTGGTGGATGTGATGAAGGTGGTGGTCGTGGTGGATGTGATGAAGTTGGCGGTGGTGGATGTGATGAAGGTGGCGGTGGTGGATGTGATGAAGGTGGTTGGTGTTGGTTGTGGTGGATGTGATGAAGGTGGTTGGTGTTGGTTGTGGTGGATGTGATGAAGGTGGTGTTGGTCGTGGTGGATGTGATGAAGGTGGCGGTGGTGGATGTGATGAAGGTGGTCGTGGTGGATGTGATGAAGGCGGCGGTGTTGGTTGTGGTGGATGTGATGAAGGTGGTTGGTTGGTTGTGGTGGATGTGATGAAGGTGGTCGTGGTGGATGTGATGAAGGTGGTTGGTTGGTTGTGGTGGATGTGATGAAGGTGGGTGGTGTTTGTTGTGGTGGATGTGATGAAGGTGGTCGTGGTGAATGTGATGAAGGCGGCGGTGGTGGTCGTGGTGGATGTGATGAAGGCGGTGGTGTTTGTTGTGGTGGATGTGATGAAGGTGGTCGTGGTGGATGTGATGAATGTGGCGGTGGTGGTCGTGGTGGATGTGATGAAGGTGGTCGTGGTGGATGTGATGAAGGTGGTGGTCGTGGTGGATGTGATGAAGGTGGTTGGTGTTGGTTGTGGTGGATGTGATGAAGGTGGTTGGTTGGTTGGTTGTGGTGGATGTGATGAAGGTGGCGGTGGTGGATGTGATGAAGGTGGTGGTCGTGGTGGATGTGATGAAGGTGGTGGTGTTGGTTGTGGTGGATTTGATGAAGGTGGTGGTGGTGGGTGCATGAAGGTGATGGTGGTGGTGATGGTGGTGATGGTGGTGGTGGATGGATGAAGGTGATGGTGTGGTGGATGGATGAAGGTGGTGGTGGTGGTGGTGGTGATGGTGGTGATGGTGGTGATGGTGGTGGATGGATGAAGGTGATGGTGTGGTGGATGGATGAAGGTGGTGGTGGATGGATGAAGGTGATGGTGGTGGTGATGGTGGATGGACAGTAGTGGTGGTGGTGGATGGATGAAGGTGGTGGTGGATGGATGAAGGTGGTGGTGGTAGATGGATGAAGGTGGTGGTGGATGGATGAAGGTGGTGGTGGATGAAGATGATGGTAGTGGTGGATGGACGGTGGTGGTTGATGGTGGTGGATGGATGGATGAAAGTGGTGGTTGGTGGTGGTGGTGGATGAATGAAGGTGGTGGCGGTGGTGTTGGTTGTTGTGATGGATGAATAGCGGTGGTGGTTGTTGTTGTGGTGGTGGATGTGATGGTTGGGTGGACGGTGATGGTTGTTGTGGTGGTGGATGGACAGTAGTGGTTGTGGTGGTGGTTGTTGTGGTGGATGGATGTAGGTGGTGGTGGTGGTGGGAGTGGCGTGGTGGATGGATGAATTAACGGGTGTGATGATGGTGGTAGTCTTGGTGGTGGTGGTGGATGGAGGTGATGGTGGTGGTTGTGATGGACGGATGGTGGTGATGGTGGATGGAGGTGGTGGTGGTGAAGGTGGTTGTTGTGATGGATGTTTAGCGGTGGTGGTTGTTGTTGTTGTGGTGGTGGATGCGATGGATGGGTGGACGGTGATGGTTGTTGTGGTGGTGGTGGTGGCGGTAGTTGTGTGGTGGATGGATTAATTAACGGGTGTGATGATGGTGCTAGTCGTGGTGGTGGTGGTGGATGGAGGTGATGGTTTGTTCCGAGGGTTTGACCGAGGTGATGGTGGTTTGCGGTGGTGGTGAATGTGATGGACAGAGCTGGTTCGTGGAGGTTGGTAGCGATGGGGGGGAGGAGGTTGGAGGAAGAATAGGGCGGAGGGAGAATGGGGGGGGGGGAGAGACAGCGGGAGAGGTAGAGAGAGACACTCATGTAGATACACAGCTGGTGGTCAACTATCTTGCCGGCTATCTTAGGCGATAGCAACCTTTGGAAAGATGCCGTCAACCAAGTCAAACTTTTTTGCTGGCTTATAATTATACAGCCATTTGCGTTTCTACCAGGATCGTATTCGCTCTGGTGTGGCACGCCATCACCGCCTCCCTCAGAACCCCCTGCAGAATAACAAAAGGTGGATTTACGTGCAAGTTCATCACCACCTCCCCCAGAACCCCCTGCAGAATAACAAAAGGCGGCTGAACTTAGCCCCCCACTTTCCCACCCACGTTCCTTCCTGGCTCCTCCCCCCCCCCCCTTAACCTGTATATAATCTCGTGTGCCCCAAAGCTGCTCACTTGACGCAGCTGATTGTGCTGTTGTCTGTTCCACCTGAAGACGGAAGCTTGTGTTGCCTCCGAAATGTCGTGATTTAACGTAGGTTGCTTGCTTTCATTTTACATTTCATTTCACCTTACGCGACTTTACCGGAAAAAAAAACAAAATACAAAACCAAAGAGTGTGAATCCTTGCGGTCACGAAAGCTTCAAATCTAGAATTATCTCGGGCGAGCCGACCCATGGTACCGACCGCGTCTGTCCCGTGGTGTAGGCTAAGCGCGTGTGTTGCAGGCTGTGTGTGTGCGTGTGTCACTGTGTGTGCATGGGGAGCGGTAGTGTAGCGGTTAGCGCTACGCTGCGCTATGAACCCGGCGACTCGGAGTTCGATTCCCGCTCACGGCCAACACCGGCGACGATAATCTGAACCGGTCCCGGGCCTCCCCTAGGTCGACTCGGCCTCAAATGAGTACCTGGTGCGGTGTGTAGTAAACATCGCCACTGGGGAGATAAAGGCGGTCGGGCGTGGTGCTGGCCACCCACCCCCTCGTGTACCGTTCCGGCCTTCATAGGTGCTCGCTAACAGCACTTGCCCCTACAGTCTGTTAAGGCTATATGGGGGATCTTTTTTGCAGGCTGTGTGTGTGTGTGGGGAGCGATAGTGTAGCGGTTAGCGCTACGCTGCGCTATGAACCCGGCGACTCGGAGTTCGATTCCCGCTCACGGCCAACACCGGTGACGATAATCTGAACCGGTCCCGGGCCTCCCCTAGGTCGACTCGGCCTCAAATGAGTACCTGGTGCGGTGTGTAGTAAACATCGCCACTGGGGAGACAAAGGCGGTCGGGCGTGGTGCTGGTAGACACCCACCCCCTCGTGTACCGTTCCGGCCTTCATAGGTGCTCGCTAACAGCACTTGTCCCCTACAGTCTGTTTAGGCTATATGGGGGATCTTTATCTTTGTGTGTGTGCGTGCCGTGTTAGTGTGAGTGGGGTAATGTGTATGTAGATCGATCAGTGCGTGCGAGGGGCTGGTAACCCCCTCCACCTCGAACTTTTTTTCGACCAAGCACCACGCTGGAAAGACCAGGAATAATTCCGTGCTAGAGAGCGGGGGGACAGGCAACTCATATCGCCATCTGGCAGATCCGGGAACGGGAGACCGCTGACGATTGCCCACGTTGGAACGTTCGGATTCTCGCTGCGGAGGAGAGGCTGCCACTCCTCTGTCGGGAGCTGGGCCGGTGACTGCCTGGGTCACTGTGGGAATACAGGAGGGGGGTGGGGTGGAGGGGAGATCTGCCGGACCGGTTCTGGCCCCAAGTCATCACGAGCGGTGGACAATTCTCCACCTGGGGCAGGAAACTACCAAACGGCAAGGTAAGTGGCACTTCTCTTGGTGGTGTGTTGAGCGTGGCGGTGAGGTGTTGGGAAGCTGTGAGTCCCAGGCCACCGTGGGCTCACCTGGCCATCAACAAGAGGCGAGGAATGGCGGTGTACCTGATGATGGACGCTTGTGTTGCGCCCGAAACGTCGTGATTTATTTTCTACCCGCGTGACTTTAGCGAAATAACCAAAGAGTGTGGTGGTGGTGGTGGTTGCTTACGCAACCACCATAGATGGACATCAGTGGATGGATGCAGGCAAGGCCTTCTATGACCTCCTGTCACAGGTGCTGGCTAAAGTGGCCCCTCGGGATAGAGTCATCATGTCGGGTGACTTCAATGCCCGAGTTGGTCATGACGCAGACACCTGGTCCGGAATAATCGGAAGGCATGAGTCAAATCAGCTCAATGATAATGTAAGGAGGCTACCAGATTTTTGTGCAGCCCATGGGCTTGCAGTTACCATCACGCTGTTCCGGCATCGGCGCATCCACACAACATCATGGGATGCACGCCGGGTCCAAGCAAGAACATCTGCCGGACTACGTAGTGACGGAACAGCGGATGCGAGCCCATGTCCTTGACACCAGGGACCTACCGTGGAGCTGATCTGCCCTCTGACCATCGAATTGTCATCTGTAAGATGCGCCTGCCATTCTTCCACTCCCGTGGTATTGGTGTGCGTGGGGGAGGAGCGCACGTGTGGGGGAGGGGGGGAGGGGAGGGAGGAGGAGGAGGAGGGAGGGAGGGAGGGGAGGGGAGGGGGAGAGGTGCAGGGCGAGGAGGGAGCGAAGGAGGAGGGGGTAGGAGGAGTGAAGGGAGAAGGAGGAAGTAGAGCAGGGAGGGGAGGGAGGGAGGGAGGGAGTGGAGGAGGGAGGGAGGGAGGAGTAATAAGGAGGGGAGGGAGGGGATGGAGGGAGGGGAGGGGAGGAGGGAGGGAGGGGAGGGAGGGGAGGGAGGGGAGGGAGGGGAGGGGAGGGAGAGGAGGAGGGAAGGAGGGGAGGCAGGGGAGGAGGGAGGGGAGGGAGGGATGGAGGGGAGGGAGGGAGCGAGGGAGGGGAGGGATGGAGTGAGGGGAGGGAGGAGGGGAGGGAGGAGGAGTAAGAAGGGAGGGGAGGAGGAGGGAGGGAGGAGGGGTTAGAGGAAGGAGGGGAGGGAGGGAGTGGAGGAGGAGGGAGTGGAGGAGGAGTAAGAAGGGAGTGGAGGAGGCGCACGGGGGCCTCGGCCGGCCGAGGCGACGCGCCTTGGGGTAGCCGTAGAGATTATCTACGAAGTTGGAGACGGCGAAGTCGAAGTCGCTCGCGGTCACCCCGTCCTCCCCCGTCCACCATGCTCTCGACGAACTTGAAGCCCTCCCCCTGCGTGACGCCCATCATCACGTCGTAGTTGAGGAACTCGCCCTGCTCCATGAGGATCTGCGGGTCGTCCGGGATGACGTCCCCGTCGATGACGGGGCCGAAGGCGATGTGGTAGCGAGCCGGCTGCACGTCCTGCTCCACCAGCTCGCGAGCAGGCCTCGAACGCAGACACTCCACCATGTCCTGGAGCACACGGGGTGGTGGTGGTGGTAGTGGTGGTGGTAGTGGTGGTAGTGGTGGTAGCAGTAGTGGTGGTAGTGGTGGCGGTGGTGGTGGTGGTGGTAGTGGTGGTGGTAGTGGTGGTAGTGGTGGTAGCAGTAGTGGTGGTAGTGGTGGCGGTGGTGGTGGTGGTGGTGGTAGTGGTAGTAGTGGTGGTGGGGGGGGTGGTAAGAGGGTACGGGGTGAGGGTGAGGGAGGTGTCCCCACCCACTCCCCACCCACCCTCCCCACACCCTACCCACTCTGTACTCTACCTGCCCGGCCTGCCCAGTCCACTGGACCTGCCCGAACTCCCTGCCCGCTTCAGCCCGCTCGACCTACCCCCCCCCCAACCCCGTCACCCCCGGCCGCAACCCAGCCCAAGCCGATCTCGCCGTGCCCCGCCAACCCCCGCCCCACCTGCGTGTCGGTGTGGGTCCCGCAGCCGACTCGAGACGCCAGCGCGCTGGCGTACAGCCGTGGGTCGTAGTTGATGGCCCAGCTGGAGGAGGGCCGTGCCGCTCTGCGTGATGGCCCTCTGGAAGAGGCCTGCGGGCGGGCGGGCGGGCGGTGGCGGTGGCGGTGGTGGCGGTGGCGGTGGTGGCAGGGAGGGAGCGGTGGTGGACGATAACAACTGCAGACTCAGTACATCACCCTCCCCTCCCAAGACTCAGTACATCACCTCACCTCCCCTCTCCTCCCCGTCCTCTCTCTCTCTCTTCCCACCGACCCACCCCACCATCCCAGGCATCATTCCGAGGCAGTGAGAGCATGAGTTCGCGTCCAGGGGGGGGCACGGGTTGAGTCAGCCACCACCCGCCCCATCATCCCGTGCCCGTCAACTCTCCCCCCCCCCCCCTCCTCCTCCTCCTCCTCCCCCCTTAATCAGTGTTCCGTACCTTATCACGGACCAAATTTAGACGCTCGTTGATCGGCCGCCGTGGTGCACCCTTATAAATCTCAAACGTTCTTCCCACATCACGAGGGAGAGACTCAAACAAATGGACGTCTTTGCCCGCGTTGAAACGGCTGCTACGCCCGTGTGGACCTGAAAACTCGGGTACGAGGGTACGGGGTTAGCCGTATGGGTTGAAAGGTATGTCACAATCATCATCATCATCGTCATCATCATCATCACCATCATCACTGCGATCATTGTCCAGTGATCCAAAATCGATTTTTTTCATTCGTTTTGTTTTGGGAATCTTGGACAAGGTCTTTTTTGCGTGTCGTGGAAATTCCGAATGCCTCGCGCGGTCTGTGCGTGGAACGCCAATGTGTGTCCTTAGCCCGTGCCCCTACTGGAAAAAAAGAGCTTCATAGCTCTTCGGATTCCCCCAGTGGAGGTACTGATTCTGATGCTAAACATCTGGCGGTGAGAGTTGCTTCTCTCGCTCACCGTGTGAGTGACGGAATGGGTCGGGGTGAGTGGGGTGTCTGATTGAGCAGGTGAGTGATTGATGCCCTCCTCCGGCAGACGAGGAGGCTGCGTTGGCTGGGTCACGTAGCCCGCATGCCCAGCCACTGCGCGCCAGGGCAGATTCTTTTTGGCCCACACAGACGGGGGGATAAACGGGCATGACACGGGCTGGAGAAGTGGGTGGGTGAGTGGGTGGCACGGGCTGGAGAAGAGATGGAGCTGATGGGTGAGTGGGTGGCACGGCCTGGAGAAGAGATGGAGCTGATGGGTGAGTGGGTGGGTGAGTGGGTGGCATGGGTGGAGAAGAGATGGAGTTGATGGGTGAGTGGGTGGGTGAGTGGGTGGCACGGGCTTGAGAAGAGATGGAGCTGATGGGTGAGTGGGTGGCACGGCCTGGAGAAGAGATGGAGCTGATGGGTGAGTGGGTGGCACGGCCTGGAGAAGAGATGGAGCTGATGGGTGAGTGGGTGGGTGAGTGGGTGGCACGGACTAGAGAAGAGATGGAGCTGATGGGTGAGTGGGTGGTTGAGTGAGTGACACGGGCTAGAGAAGAGATGGAACTGATGGGTGAGTGGGTGGCACGGGCTGGAGAAGAGATGGAGCTGTGGGTGAGGTGGTGGCACGGGCTAGAGAAGAGATGGAGCTGATGGGTGAGTGGGTGGTTGAGTGGGTGGCACCGGCTGGAAAAGAGATGGAGCTGATGGGTGAGTAGGTGGGTGAGTGGGTGGCACGGGCTGGAGAAGAGATGGTGCTGATGGGTGAGTGGGTGGCACGGGCTGGAGAAGAGATGGTGCTAGTGAGTGAGTGGGTGGCACGGGCTGGAGAAGAGATGGAGCTGATGGGTGAGTGAGTGGGTGAGTGAGTGACACGGGCTGGAGAAGAGATGGAGCTGATGGGTGAGTGGGTGGGTGAGTGGGTGGCACGGGCTGTAGAAGAGATGGGAGCTATTGGGTGAGTGAGTGGCACGGGCTGGAGAAGAGATGGAGCTGATGGGTGAGTGGGTGGGTCAGTGAGTGGCACGGGCCGGAGAAGAGATGGAGCTGATGGGTGAGTGGGTGACACGGGCTAGAGAAGAGCTGGAGCTGATGGGTGAGTAGGTGGGTGAGTGGGTGGCACGGGCTGGAGAAGAGATGGAGCTGATGGGTGAGTGGGTGGCACGGGCTGGAGAAGAGATGGAGCTGATGGGTGAGTGGGTGGCACGGGCTGGAGAAGAGATGGAGCTGATGGGTGACTGACTGGGTGAGTGAGTGACACGGGCTAGAGAAGAGATGGAACTGATGGTTGAGCGGGTGGGTCAGTGAGTGGGTGACACGGGCTGGAGAAGAGCTGGAGCTGATGGGTGAGCGGGGTGAGTGAGTGGGTGACACGGTCTGGAGAAGAGCTGGAGCTGATGGCTGAGCGGGTGGTTTGTCGGGTGAGTTTGGCGGGTGAGCGTGTGGGCGAGAGAGCGTTGCCGAGTTCGCCCGTGAGATTCGCCCCTCGTTTGCGGTGACAGTCGCTTGGAGCGCCACGTGACACGTTCAGTTTGTTGGCTGGTGGAGGGTTTAGCACAAAACTTGTTGGGCCAGGTCCACCACGTGTGGTCTCCCTCTGATCCCCGCTGATCGATGGCCAATTCGCGATCCGTGATGTTCGATGTCTCATTATAAAAAAATATTTTCAAATCGAGGTCATTTCGTCACAAATTGAATGGGGTTGGTGGGTCACGCAGAGATGGGTGAAACCGCCAAAGCCCGCCGTGGTGTCGCGGGCTTGCCAATGGGCGTCAGTGCAGCAGGCGGGGGTCATGAATCCATCTGTGCGGCGGAGCTTCGAGGAGTGGGCCCTCCCCCCCACCTCATGCCCAGCAGCATCTTGAGTATCGCTTCGACGCTTACTTATCGGTTTCAATTCCACGGTCCCATGGCGGGAACCCAGACCGTCCACAATACGACCTCGTCACGAACTTGCGCTGCTAAATTCGATCTACCTCGATGGTGACCTTGATGATGATGATGATGGGCTGAGTTCAGCCACTGAGCCAGGACTCGAACTCATGGCCTCATTGCGACACGCTCCGACACGGCCATCGTGAACCCACTGAGAGAGAGAGACACCCAGACCCAGGCTTGAACCCAGCCTCTCGGTGTCTCTGACTCGGCCATCGTGAACCCATTGAGAGATTGAGACACCCAGACCCAGGGCTCGAACCCAGCCTCTCAGTGTCTCTGACACGGCCATCGTGAACCCACTGAGAGAGAGACACCCAGACCCAGGGCTCGAACCCAGCCTCTCGGTGTCTCTGACACGGCCATCGTGAACCCACTGAGAGAGAGACACCCAGACCCAGGGCTCGAACCCAGCCTCTCGGTGTCTCTGACACGGCCATCGTGAACCCACTGAGAGAGAGACACCCAGACCCAGGGCTCGAACCCAGCCTCTCGGTGTCTCTGACACGGCCATCGTGAACCCACTGAGAGAGAAACACCCAGACCCAGGGCTCGAACCCAGCCTCTCGGTGTCTCTGACACGGCCATCGTGAACCCACTGAGAGAGAGAGACACCCAGACCCAGGGCTCGAACCCAGCCTCTCGGTGTCTCCGACACGGCCATCGTGAACCCACTGAGAGAGAGACACCCAGACCCAGGGCACGAACCCAGCCTCTCGGTGTCTCCGACACGGCCATCGTGAACCCACTGAGAGAGAGACACCCAGACCCAGGGCTCGAACCCAGCCTCTCAGTGTCTCTGACACGGCCATCGCGAACCCACTGAGAGAGAGACACCCAGACCCAGGGCTCGAACCCAGCCTCTCAGTGTCTCCGACACAGCCATCGTGAACCCACTGAGAGAGAGAGAGACACCCAGACCCAGGGCACGAACCCAGCCTCTCAGTGTCTTTGACATGGCCATTATGAATCATCAGGATCGCGGTGTTTATACTCCAGGAGAAATCCAATGAGCAATGAAGCTCTTTTGCTCACAGACGTCCAGTCGTCTCTGACACGGCCACTATGGATGCCTCTACCCCGAATTGCCAATGGCCGATTGACAAAGAGACAGAGAGACAAAGAGGCAGAGAGATACACAGAGAGACAGAGAGATACAGAGAGACAAAGAGGCAGAGAGGTACACAGAGAGACAAAGAGACAGAGAGACAGAGAGAGATACAGAGAGACAAGAGACAGAGAAACCGAGCGAAACAGAGAGACATCATTTCAAATCATTGTTCACTTTTCACAATTCTCGACGACATCGCATAGAGACGATGTCCCTGGACCCGTGTTCATCCCGATCGGCGAGGTGAGCGGCGAGGTGAGCGGCGAGGTGAGCGGCGAGGTGAGCGGCGAGGCGTAGGGAGTTGAGTTTGGTCTACCAGCACCCGGTGGCCGTGAGGGGACTAGGTACATCGGGAGCCGCCATGATGGCTACGGCTGATGTCATCGTCGTCGTCAGCTCCATCATCGCGATCATCATCATAACCATCTCTTCTACCACTAGCTCTTTCATTATCACCACCTCCATCATCATCTCCATCATCATCACGATCATCATCATAACCATCATCATCACGATCATCATCATAACTATCTCTTCTACCACTATCTCTTTCATCACCACCACCTCCATCATCATCACGATCATCACCATAATCATCAAGATCATCACCATCATCACGATCATCAGCATCTCCATCATCATCATCATTACGATCATAATCATAACCATCTCTTTTACCACTATCTCTTTCATCATCACCACCTCCATCATTACCATATCCAACATCATCACGATCATCATCACGATCATCACCACCATCATCATCATCATCACGATCATCACCATCTCCATCATCATCACGATTACCATCATAACCATCTATTTTACCACTCTCTTTCATCATCACCACCTCCATTATCTCCATTATCTCCATCATCATCACGATCATCACCATCTGACCATCACGATCATCATAACCATTTTATCTACCACTATCTCCTCCATCACCACCCCCATCATCATCACCGCCTCCATCATCACAATCTCCATCACCATTATCACCATATCCATCATTGTCAGGTTAGTGTGAGTCTCTATGTCTCAGTGTGAGTCTATGTCTCTCTCTCTCTCTGTGAGTCTCTAGTTCCACAGATTCCCACGTTCCAAATCGGGCTCCGTGTGAGTCTCTGACTCTCTCTCTCTGTGAATTTCTAGTTCCACAGATCCCCACGTTCCAAATCGGGCTCCGTGTGAGTCTCTGTGTGTCTCTCTCTCTCTGTGTGAATTTCTAGTTCCACAGATCCCCACGTTCCAAATCGGGCTCCGTGTGAGTCTCTGTGTCTCTCTCTCTCACTCTCTGTGAATTTCTAGTTCCACAGATTCCCACGTTCCAAATCGGGCTCCGTGTGAGTCTGAGTGTCTCTCTCTGTGTGAGTATCTAGTTCCACAGATCCCCACGTTCCAAATCGGGCTCCGTGTGAGTCTCTGTGTCTCTCTCTCTCTGTGTGAATTTCTAGTTCCACAGAGTCCCACGTTCCAAATCGGGCTCCGTGTGAGTCTGTGTGTCTCTCTCTCTCTGTGTGAATTTCTAGTTCCACAGAGTCCCACGTTCCAAATCGGGCTCCGTGTGAGTCTCTGTGTCTCTCTCTCTCTGTGTGAATTTCTAGTTCCACAGAGTCCCACGTTCCAAATCGGGCTCCGTGTGAGTCTCTGTGTGTCTCTCTCTCTCTCTGTGTGAGTATCTAGTTCCACAGATTCCCACGTTCCAAATCGGGCTCCGTGTGAGTCTCTGTGTCTCTCTCTCTCTGTGTGAATTTCTAGTTCCACAGATTCCCACGTTCCAAATCGGGCTCCGTGTGAGTCTCTGTGTCTCTCTCTCTCTCTGTGTGAATTTCTAGTTCCACAGATCCCCACGTTCCAAATCGGGCTCCGTGTGAGTCTCTGTTTCTCTCTCTCTCTCTCTGTGTGTGTGAATTTCTAGTTCCACAGATCCCCACGTTCCAAATCGGGCTCCGTGTGAGTCGCTGTCTCTCTCTCTCTCTGTGAATTTCTAGTTCCACAGAGTCCACGTTCCAAATCGGGCTCCGTGTGAGTCTCTGTGTCTCTCTCTCTCTCTCTGTGTGAGTATCTAGTTCCACAGATCCCCACGTTCCAAATCGGGCTCTGTGTGAGTCTCTGTGTCTCTCTCTCTCTGTGCGAATTTCTAGTTCCACAGATCCCCACGTTCCCAAATCGGGCCCCGTGCGAGTCTCTGTGTCTCTCTCTCTCTCTGTGAATTTCTAGTTCCACAGATCCCCACGTTCCAAATCGGGCTCCGTGTGAGTCTCTGTGTCTCTCTCTCTCTGTGAATTTCTAGTTCCACAGATCCCCACGTTCCAAATCGGGCTCCGGTGAGTCTCTGTGTCTCTCTCTCTCTGTGTAAATTTCTAGTTCCACAGATTCCCACGTTCCAAATCGGGCTCCGTGTGAGTCTCTGTGTCTCTCTCTCTCTGTGTGAATTTCTAGTTCCACAGATCCCCATGTTCCAAATCGGGCTCCGTGCGAGTCCAAACGTCTCAGCACGAGTCTCCGTGTGAGTCTGTGTTTCTCTCTCTCTGTGAATTTCTAGTTCCACAGATCCCCACGTTCCAAATCGGGCTCCGTGTGAGTCTGTGTCTCTCTCTCTCTGTGTGTGTCAGTCTCTAGCGTCACAAGACTCTCATATGCCGAATCGGACTCCGTCAGCCCGAGTCCATCCAGGCGCCGCGGCGCTGGGCTCGAAGGCCTCCAAAGCATCCTCCCGAACCGCACGCCGTGGTGGTCTCGTCGACAAACAAACACCGAGGCCGCGAAAAACGCCGTCGACTCGTCCGCTCGCATGCCGCGGCACGCGCGGACAGGGGTCGGCAAAGCTACGGCGTGACGGATTCTTCGGGGGCAGGGGCACTTCATGACGTTGGCCTTGCGTGCGAGCAGGCACGACGTTGAACTCCGTTCACGCCGGTTTTTACGGCGAAGCGGAAGGCGCGGACGGGAGGGCGACACAAAAAAAAAAAACACAGCGAGCAGTTCTAAGAGAAGTTTAGCACGTAGCGGGAGGCTTTCGCGGCCAATGTTATTCATAATAAAGTTTTTTTTGGGGTTAGATGGCGTTATTTATGAATGTGTCGTAACCCTCCACCACCCGACACGGCCAATCGGCAAAAAAAAAGTGTCATAACTTTGAATCGCTCTGACAGCTACAGGCTTAGTGCGGCTTGGAAGCGTATTATTAAATAATACATATTACAATTCCTTACAGGGAAAGACATGCTAATTAACGGATTACTAACGTGGCATATAATCACAATAACACACATTACAACTAAATACTAATCTACAAGTCATTGCCAATCATAACCATTGACTGATTACCAATCGATTATATAATTACAATACCCCCCCCCTCCGCCTCTAATCACTGCACCTAATTGAGTTAAATGATGACGTTACCCTGCTGCTCTATATAAAACCGGGAGCAAGCGAGGGCTTTACCATTCTGGCGAATTGCCCGATGATGCTGGATGTAATTACCAGCGAAACGTCACAGTACAACTCAAACTGTAAATGTTGTAGAGATTCACTCTTCAACAACACACCGGTGGGCTAAAGTAGTGAACTATTTGTCTTTTGTCAACGTGCCACTTTTTTTTGCTGATTGGCCGTGTCGGGTGGTGGAGGGTTACGACACATTTATAAATAACGCGATCTAACCCAAAAAAAACCTTTATTGTGAATTATTATTATGAGTTCTAAAGAAATTCGTTTTCAACTTTAGATTTGAAACTGCGCGCGCGTACAAGTTGAACTTCTTTCGTTGCCAGCGTGCGTAGCCAACCGCGGCTAATCGGCATGTGCGACGGAAGGACGGGAACAGCGGGTAGCAGTTATAAAAGGAACGAGTTTGTCGATGTGGATGACGATTTAGAAAGTGCCTCGGCTACCGAGCCGCTTGCTTAAAAAAAATATTCCTTTGAGAGGCCACCGATTCTCTGAGCATTCACTGTAGGGTGGTGGGCGGTCCTCTTGAAAGATATCGATGGGCCGTGTTTCTCTCGGCTCGTTCTCTTGCGTTCTATCATCGCCGAATTGTTTCGGTGGGCCTTTTTTCCGCACACGCCTGCTTTCTGTCGCGTTCTTTCCGTGGGGGGTTTTTTTTTTGCCGACCCCTGCCCAGTGAGCAACATGAACATCGTCAGGACATTACTTCATCGGTGGGTGGGGGAGGGGGGGGGCATTGGGGGAGGGGGGGGGTTTGAGGGGGGGGTCAGCATCCAGGTCACAACAAAGCGCCGGTCGGTGGCCATGCCTGTTGTCACACAAAGTACAACGTGCACACCCCAGGGGGTGGCTTTTCGTCGGGGTTTTCGCTTCGTTTCCCCGTATTCCGCAAATCGCCGAGAAATCCGGTCGGATCCCACTGAAGCCCGGGGAAATCCATGCGACGGAGATTCCACTCCCCCACCCCCCCCCCCCACCACCGCCCTCCCCCCCCAACAGCCTCCTTCACGATATGAATTATTGGGGGGGGGGGGGGTGGGTGTGAGGTTCAGTTTAGGTGGCGTGGGTCGGAGTGGTCGGAGTGGGTGGGTGGTGGTCGTGGTGTTAACCGTTGTGGGGGTTGTTCAACCCGGGCCCCGAACCCCTAACCCTGTGGCGGTGCTCCGGTTTGGAATGGTGGTGGAGTTGTTGTTGTTGTTGTTGGTTTGGCTTTGCCGAATCGGGAGTGAAGTGCAAATGCGTTGCTGTGTCGTACGGCCTCCGCCCACCCGACGCGAACGCATCACTTCCTGTCCCTCCCACTTCCGGTTCCCTTGTGATGGGTGGGGTGGTGGTGGGGTGGCGGTTTGACCGTGGGATTGTGTGTGTGTGTATGTGTGCTTACATGTGTGTGCGTCTGTGTGCATGTGTGTGCGTGTGTGTGCACGTGTGTGTGCACGTGTGCGTTCGCGTGTGTGTGCGTGAGACCTATGGAATCAACATCATAGTCGGCCAATCATCGTCGACCGATGGACGTCGATTGGTCGTCTAGCGATCAGAGTCTCGATGGGTGGCCCGTCACGGTCAGGCAAACTCAAAGGTCTCCCGATAGGCATCTAACCGGCCCGCTGGGGGCAAGCGCTGGCCGGGCAAGATGAGCCGCCGTGCATTTGCGTGATGGGAGTCGTGGTGTTGATGATGCAAGGTGGTGGTTGGTTGGTGGTGGCGGTGATGATGGCGGCGGTGCTGCCACCTCCCCTCGCTCCCACCCCCCCGCTCTCCAATACTGCCCTCGCCTCTTCAATAGCATCGAAGTGGCGGAGAAGGCTCCGGCCGTCGTGTTCCACGTTTGTGTCCACGCGGTGTTTTGGCGACGTTCCTTTGTGTGACAACACCAGGCAGTAGCGGCGAACCGACGGACAAACTTCATTGTGCCAACAAACAGACACCCAGTGCATGTTCAATAAGTCTTCAATAAAGGATTGGTTAATCGTAATTATCTCTATTATTATAATTATTATTTTTTAAATTGTTAATGTTTTTTTTTATTGAAGTCGCTTGCTATTTTCTTTTCTGTAATTCGTGGAATTTTTTTTTTTGGGGGGGGGGGGGGGTTTTGGGAGGTTGAGGAGGAAGGAAGGGGGGGTGGGGGAGATTTGGGGGGGGAAAGGAGTGGGGGGTGGGTGGGGGGGGTGGAAGTTCGGAATTAATATTTAGGTTGGCGTCGACTCCGGCTCCAATATTTGTTGGGAGAAGGAGAGGGAGGCGGGGATGTTGTCAATTCGCCAAAAACACAAAAATGCAAGAACACGCTAAAAGGTGTACACGTTAGACGTATATGGAGGTAATTATACTCACCGCTGCTGCTGGCTGCTGCTAAGTTATTGTGTTTGGTAAGGGGGTGGTGGTGGTGGTGGTTGGGGGGGGTTAAGGGTTTTTAGATAGGTGAAATTAAAACAATTTTGCTCGGCGGGGGGAAAAAAAAATGTAAAAAAATATTACCAACAAAAGATTTAAATTACATATCCCCGAATCCCACCCCCGGTTTCCCACCCCCCCCTCCCCCACAACCCCCCTCCCCTCCCCCCCCAACCCCCCCCCCCTTACCCCCCCCCCTCCACGGACCCCCCCCCACCCTCTTCCCACCCCGCAACTGCAAAAGCCGGGACAATTCACTTCGTGACGTCACCGCGTATGAATTCCGAAGGCTGGAAACCCCCCAAAACCACCCCGCCTCCCCCCCCCCCCAATGACGCCGGCGTTCCCCGCCGCCTGTCGCGACCTCCCGTCCAGCGGCACACGCGACGATCCTCAACGGGCGGGAGATATGAGCGATGATCAGCCAAAATAATTCGATTACTTCCTCGAAGAATGCTCATCCAGCAGTGGATAGTCCATGGTGATGATGGTGATGATGATGATGGTGACACTGAGAGAGGGGGACACGTGGGCTAGGGAACACACTCAGGGTAGAGACATCGTCACCATCACCATCACCACCATCACCATCACAGTGATCTCCATCCAGCAGTGGATAGTCCATGGTGATGGTAATGATGGTGACACTGAGAGACACAGAGAGAGATGGGGGACACGTGGGCTAGAGAACACACTCAGGGTAGAGACATTGTCACCATCATCACCATCATCACCACAGTGATCTCCATCCAGCAGTGGATAGTCCATGGTGATGGTGATGATGATGACACTGAGAGACAGAGAGAGATGGGGGGACACGTGGGCTAGAGAACACACTCAGGGTAGAGACATCGTCACCATCACCAACATCATCACCACAGTGATCTCCATCCAGCAGTGGATAGTCCATGGTGATGGTGATGATGGTGACACTGAGAGACAGAGAGAGAGAGATGGGGGACACGTGAGCTAGAGAACACACTCAGGGTAGAGACATCGTCACCATCATCACCATCATCACCACAGTGATCTCCATCCAGCAGTGGATAGTCCATGGTCATGGTGATGGTGGTGACACTGAGAGACAGAGAGAGAGATGGGGGACACGTGAGCTAGAGAACACACTCAGGGTAGAGACATCGTCACCACCACCACCACAGTGATCTCCATCCAGCAGTGGATAGTCCATGGTGATGGTGATGATGACACTGAGAGACAGAGATGGGGGACACGTGAGCTAGAGAACACACTCAGGGTTGAGACATCGTCACCATCACCACCACCACCACCACCACAGTGATCTCCATCCAGCAGTGGATAGTCCATGGTGATGATGATGCTGATGACACTGAGAGACAGAGATGAACACGTGGATTCGAGAACACTGAGAGACGCACTCTTTGGTTCTATTGGGTAAAGTCACGTAGGTAAAAAATAAAATACCAAAAAATCACGGCGTTTCGACCACAACACAAGTGGCCTTCATCAGGTGAAGGGTCCAACCTGTCCGGAGGACAGCGTGGGAGTGAAAAAATTCAAGCGCAGGTCGCCTAATTTAAGCTGTGAGTGGGTAAACAGAAAAAACGCCTTGTGATAGCGACCTGCGCTGGACTTGTTTAATGCCACAGTATGTTCATTCAATCAGTGGCATCCCAAACTCTCACGGTGGTGCTAATGTATCTTTGACTCTATTTGCGAGCTTGCACAGCTTTACATTGAACGCTAATTCCTTTGTCAAGGCGTTTTTTTACTGTTTACCCACTCACAGCTTAAAGGAGGCGACCTGCGCTTGACTTATTTTTCACTCCAACGCTGCCCTCCGGACAGCGTTGGTCCCTTCACCTGATGAAGGCCACTTGTGTCGTGGTCGAAACGCCGTAATTTTTTTGGTATTTTATTTTTTACCTACGTGACTTTACCCAATAGAACCAAAGAGCGTGGATCCTTGCAGTCACGAAAGCTTCAAATCTAGACCCGAGAGACACGACGAGACACGGGGAGAAAATCAAAACTCCGCCAGCAATCGCCTCTCCCAAGCCAATACGCAACGAGGAGGCGTCTGGTGGCAGCCTAAAACGCGGAAAGCCCTCGCGAAGCGAAGTGGCCCTCAGTCTCCCGCAGCCCTCAAGTGAGCGCGGAGGTCGGCGAAAAATCTCGGGGACCCAGCGGCACCGCAGCCCTAGAGAGTTCAGAACCCGGGCGGGCGGGCGGGCGGGGGCGGGCGCGTGTGGTGGTGGTGGTAGCTACGGTGTCTGCGCATGTCGCGGATGGACGAACAACGCGGAGAGGGCACCAAGGTCTGTCCGGGAGGAGGGCATCACGTTGGCCGACGTGCAACATCGGAACAAGCGAGGCAAAGTGGAGAGGCCATCGGAGCGAAATATATTGAGCCGTGGATTCAAATCTCTCATAGCGTGGAGCCCACAGCAAGGCGAGATGGGGGGGCTTGGGGGGGGTGGGGGGAGTTGCGCTGAGCGAGGAGATTGAAGACGACAGCGGAGGAGGTCCGACGGGCCGATGAGAGGCCGACGATCGTCAAGGACCGCTTACCGAACCGCACGTGTGGATGCTCAAGCCCATGCCCCGCAAGACGGGCTGTCAGCTAGCAGGGGAAAGGATGCATTTCGGGAAAGCTCAGACCGGGACGGCGTCCGGAGCTGTACCGGTGGGCGCAGCAGCGGTGGACGGTCGCGGACTTCGCCGGTGGAGTGTGGGAAGAGGCAAGGACGGATGATGAAAGTGAACCGTGGATGATTTCGATGCAGCCGTAGAAATGCGTGAGTGAGAGTGAGTGAGAGTGAGAGAGAGAGAGAGAGGGGCGTTCTTCCTAATGGCCCAATGCCTAACCCCGCAGAAGAAAGGAGGGGCATCCGATGACCCGCCGGAGTGGAGAGGGTGAAGGGGCCGGGTAGATTTTGATTTTTTTGGTTGGCGAGGAAGCGCCCGAAAGGAGCTGAGGACTGAACAAACGATCCCTGGAGAGAGTTTGCGACTACCGGGGGGCAGATGGTGTGGTGGAAGTGGGGGGCGGGGGCGAGGCGAGGAAGGGGAATTGCGAGGCTAAGGAACTGTGGCAAACGCTGAAGTGGTGGCGGCGACTAAACAACGAGGAAGAAAACACCCCCGGCAGGGCAAGCTACGGAGAACTTTACAACGCGGTGAGGTCCAAATGACGAGCGGGACACTGAAATCAGCAGGCGGTAACAGCGGGAGTGAGCAGAAGGAATGCAAAGGCAAACGGAAGGAGGCGTGGTGGTGGAGCGACGAAGGGCAAGTTTAAGAAGTGGCAGGACACGCGGGAGACAGAGAGAAGGGGCACACGGACGGACGCCCGGCAGCGAAGAAGAGAGGCGCATCGAGGGGTAGCAGTGGCAAAAACAAGAGCGTTTTTGGAACAATTCAAAGCAGAAGTTTGACAGCGTACAGTGTAGTGTATAGTGTAGTGTATAGTGTAGTGTATAGTGTAGTGTATAGTACAGTGTCTAGTAGTGTACAGTGCAGTGTGGTAGTGTATAGTGTAGTGTATAGTAGTGTATAGTATAGTGTATAGTAGTGTATAGTATAGTGTAGTGTATAGTGTAGTGTATAGTGTAGTGTATAGTAGTGTATAGTATAGTGTAGTGTATAGTGTAGTGTATAGTGTAGTGTATAGTGTAGTGTATAGTATAGTGTAGTGTATAGTGTAGTGTATAGTAGTGTATAGTGTAGTGTATAGTAGTGTATAGTATAGTGTAGTGTATAGCAGTGTATAGTATAGTGTATAGTGTAGTGTATAGTGTAGTGTATAGTAGTGTATAGTATAGTGTAGTGTATAGTGTAGTGTATAGTGTAGTGTATAGTACAAGGCGGTGGTGAGGCCTGTAATGTTGCATGTGTGCCGACTCCTTAGGGCACGAGAATCAGGGAGGATCGAGCTATCGCAGTCACAGACATGCGGTGGATGTTGTGGTGGATGTCGCGGTGGATGTTGGGGTTTAACAAATGGCAGGACATGGTGGGGAGGGGAAGGGGTGAGAAATGAATAAGTGAGAGTAAGTTGATAGACTTCACTCTAAAGATGAGAGAGAAGGAGAGAGAGAGAGAGAGAGCGAGAGAGAGTGAGAGCGAGAGAGGCGCTCTGGTGGGGTCATATCCTGTGTAGAGACACCAGGACGATGATGTGGCTCTGCAGGTTGCAATCGATGCACGTGGAATGGCTCGAGTTGAAGAGGGAGGCGGGGGCCCGGCTAGCGGGGACAGGGCAGCGTGAAGAAGGTTCGAAAGGACAGCGGGCAGCCCACCACGTGATTGGGACAGACGCGTGGTGGTGGTGATGATGATGATGATAGAGAGGGGTCGGCCCACGAGGACCAGCGAGCGGACCGGAGGAGGGCGGTGTGCTCGGTGGAGCTCTGCTCGGAATGTTGGCGAGCGGCCCACGTCGGAGGCCGCAGGGGGTTTAGCGGGCAAGGGGGCTCTGGAGGGTGCGGATGCAGCACTTGTCGTAGTTTAACAACAACAACAACAACAACAAAAACAAAAACTCGTGATAATAATTACATAGAAAACATTGGGGGGGAGGACGTAGACATGGAGTGGGGAGAGAGGGGGTAGAGGGGGGAGTGGTAAAGAGAGAGAGGGTAGAGAGAGAGAGGGGGGGGGGTGGTGGTAGAGAGAGGGGGTAGAGAGAGAGGGGGTAGAGAGAGAGGGGGTAGAGAGAGAGGGGGTAGAGAGAGAGGGGGTAGAGAGAGAGGGGGGTAGAGAGAGAGGGGTAGAGAGAGAGGGGGTAGAGAGAGAGGGGGTAGAGAGAGAGGGGGTAGAGAGAGAGGGGGTAGAGAGAGAGGGGGTAGAGAGAGAGGGGGTAGAGAGAGAGAGGGGGTAGAGGGGGGTGGTAGAGAGAGGAGGGGGTTGAGAGAGAGGGGGTAGAGAGAGAGGGGGTAGAGAGAGGGGGTAGAGAGAGAGGGGTAGAGAGAGAGAGGGGTAGAGAGAGAGAGAGGGGGTAGAGAGAGGGGAGTAGAGAGAGAGGGGGGTGGTGGTAAAGAGAGGGGGTAGAGAGAGGAGGGGTAGAGAGAGGGGGATAGAGAGAGAAGGGGTAGAGAGAGAGGGGGTAGAGAAAGATGGGGTAGAGAGAGAGGGGGTAGAGAGAGGGGGGTAGAGAGAGAGGGGGGTAGAGAGAGAGGGGGTAGAGAGAGAGAGAGGGGGTAGAGAGAGAGGGGGTAGAGAGAGAGGGGGTAGAGAGAGAGGGGGTAGAGAGAGAGGGGATAGAGAGAGAGGGGGTAGAGAGAGAGGGGGTAGAGAGAGAGAGGGGGTAGAGAGAGAGAGGGGGTAGAGAGAGAGGGGGTAGAGAGAGAGGGGTAGAGAGATAGGGGTAGAGAGAGAGAGAGGGGGTAGAGAGCGGGGGGTAGAGAGAGGGGGTAGAGAGAGAGGGGGTAGAGAGAGGGGGTAGAGAGAGGGGGTAGAGAGAGAGGGGGGTAGAGAGAGGGGGTAGAGAGAGAGGGGGTAGAGAGAGGGGTAGAGAGGGGGTAGAGAGAGAGAGGGGTAGAGAGAGAGGGGGGGTAGAGAGAGAGGGGGTAGAGAGAGAGGGGGGTAGAGAGAGAGGGGGTAGAGAGAGAGGGGGTAGAGAGAGGGGGTAGAGAGAGGGGTAGAGAGAGAGGGGTAGAGAGAGAGAGGGGGGTAGAGAGAGGGAGGGGTAGGGATAGAGAGAGGGGGTAGAGAGGGCGGGGGGTAGAGAGAGGGGTAGAGAGAGAGGGGGATAGAGAGAGAGGGGGTAGAGAGAAAGAGAGGGGGTAGAGAGAGGGGGTAGAGAGAGAGGGGGTAGAGAGAGAGAGGGGGTAGAGAGAGAGAGGGGTAGAGTGAGAGGGGGTAGAGAGAGAGGGGGTAGAGAGAGAGGGGGTAGAGAGAGAGGGGGGTAGAGAGAGAGAGAGGGGGTAGAGGGGGGGTGGTAGAGAGAGGAGGGGGTTGAGAGAGAGGGGGTAGAGAGAGAGGGGGTAGAGAGAGGGGGTAGAGAGAGAGGGGTAGAGAGAGAGAGGGGTAGAGAGAGAGAGAGTGGGTAGAGAGAGGGGAGTAGAGAGAGAGGGGGGTGGTGGTAAAGAGAGGGGGTAGAGAGTGGAGGGGTAGAGAGAGGGGATAGAGAGAGAAGGGGTAGAGAGAGAGGGGGTAGAGAGAGATGGGGTAGAGAGAG
>NW_027423377.1:0-25000 GCF_048934315.1 Petromyzon marinus
CCACTGCCGCCGACAGCATCACCACTGCCGCTGAAGGCTCCACCGCCAAAGCTGGACACATGACGGTCGATACATCCGTCACATCGCACCATTCCTCGACCGCTGCCGCCGTCGATGAAACCGCCACAGCTGCCGCCACCAATCCAAAACTTGTCATAAGACAGCCTCGGTTGGCTGCTGCTGGGGAAATAGTCACCGGCATTGACACCCCAACCGCCGCCGTGCCGAGATTTGTGATAAAACGGCCTCGGTCAGCTGCCGCTACCGGGAAATCATCCACCGGCATCGCCACACCGGCTGCCCCTGGCAGATCGGCCACTGCTGATGCCACCGCCGCCACCACCACCACAACCACCACCTCTGCCCGTGGCAAAGCCACCAGGGCCGATAGATTTCGAAAATTCTACCGGAACTTTCACTGGTGGGCCACCACCCGCAAGTCCACCATGGCAACTCCAGACGATGCCGGCGGATCGACCGCCACCATCGCCGTTGCCACCACCCCTGCGACCGCCACTGCTGGCCTCAAATCCACCCCTGGTGCTTGCAAAGGAGGCCAAGGAGACCAACGGATCTTGTGCATCGCCATCGACATCCCAAACTCTGCCTGATGAGGCCCTATTGCTCCCGAGGCCCCGCCCATTCTTACATAGGCCCGCCTCTTCCTCTCCATTCTCCCGCCCACTTATACATTGTGCCCCGCACCTTGCTGATATGGACACACCACATTCTCCTGGCTCTGGCCAGGAGAATGTGGTGTTACAGTAGAGTGTGCGGACTAATCTCCATCTGTTCCATCTCACTCCCATCTACCCGTGGGTGGGTGTTGAGGAGGAGCTCTAAGCCCTGGCTCTGGCCAGGAGAATGTGGGGAACTGCGTGTGTCTGTGGGTCTCTATGCGTGTCTGTGGGTATCTGTACTCGTCTGAGGGTCTCTGTATGTGTCTGTGGGTCTATGTGTGTGTGTCTGTGTTTCTCTGCGCGTGTTTTTGGTATCTGCATGTCTGTGAGTCTTTGAGTACCTGTGGTTTTCTGTGTGCGTCTTTGGATCTCTGTTCGTGTCTGGGTAATTGTGCTGATCTGTGGGTCTCTGTTGAGTCTGTGACTCTCTGTGCGTGTCTGTAGATATCTTTGCACGTCTGTAGTTCTATGAGTGTCTGTGGGTCTCTGTGTGTCTGTGTGTATCTCTGCGTGTATGTGGGTCTCTGTAAGTGTCTGTGGGTGTCTTTATGAATGTCGGTCTCCATGCGTGTATGTGGGTAACTGCGTGTGTCTGTGGGTCTCTGTATGTGTCTGTGGGTCTCTGTATGTGTCTGTGGGTCTAAGTGTGTGTTTGTGTTTCTCTGTGCGTGTTTTTGGTATCTGTGCAAGTCTGTGAGTCTTTGAATACCTGTGGGTCTCTGTGTGTCTTTAGATCTCTGTTCGTGTCTGTAGTTCTGTGAGTGTCTGTGGATCTCTTTTCGTGTCTGTGGGTATTTGTGCTCATCCCTGGGTTTCTGTTGAGTCTGTAACTCTCTGTGCATGTCTGTAGGTATCTTTGCATGTATGTAGTTCTGTGAGTGTCTGTGGGTCTCTGTCCATGTCTTTGGTATATTTGTGTGTGTGTGGTTCTCTGTATGTGCCTGTGGGTCTCTGTGTGTGTCTGTGGGCCTCTCTGATTGTCTGTGGCTCTCTTTGTGTGCTTTTGGTATGTGTGCTCGTATGTTGTTCTCTGTATGTGGTGTCGTGGGTAGCATGCTGTGCTAGAAATCCGATGACCCGAGTTCGATTCTCCAATCACGGCGAACACCAGTGACAATTATCAGAGCCAGTCCTGGGTCTCCCATACGTGGCCTCAGGCTCAAATGAGAAACCTGGTGTGGTGTGTAAACATCACCAATGTAGAGACGAAGGCGGCCGGGCATGGTGCTGGCCACCCACCCCCTCGTGTGCCGTGCCGGCCTTCATAGGTGCTCGCTAACAGCACTTGCCCCAACAATTCGTTAAGGCCATAATGGAGTTATATGTCTGGTCTTTTGTGTCTGTGGGTCTCTGTGCGTATCTGCGAGTATCTGTGTTTGTCTATGGGTCTCAGAATGTATTTGGTGCTCTGTGTGCGTTTGTGGTCCTTGGTGTGAATCTGTGGTTGTGTCCGTGTAACTTGAGGTTAGAGACCTCCGTGTGAATCGATGGTTCTGTCTGCGCAAATTGAAGTTTGTCTGTCTCTCTTGACAGGCAAGACGTTTCTCATGCAATACCCCAATTTCCATAGCCCTTGTGAGTAATAAGTTATTCCGGCTGTGACTTGCAGAATGCCAGAGTATGAACGGGAGAATGCAGCGTTCCGTCGCAAGATCGAGGCGCAGAATCGTCACCTACGGAAGGAGGAGGCCAGGGAGGCCTACCTAGGAGGCCTCTCCTCCCAGTTGCGAGAGACCGAGGTGCGGCTGAAAACCCTCGTGTCTGGCATCGGTAACTAACGACATCACTGCCGACGCCAGCGACATCGCCACCGGCGGCACCGCCGACGTCGCTGACGTCACCACCGCTGCCAGCAATGGCACCTCTGTTTCCACCAACACCAACGATGTCGCCACCAACGGCACCACCGCTGCCCCCGACGGCGATGCTGGATATGTGACGGTCGTCTCGTCCATCATACCCTACAGTTCCTCAATCGTCCACGAAACTGAAACCGATACACCTGCCACCTTGCCAAAACTAGTTATTAAACGTTCTCGGTTGGCCGCCATTGATGAAACAGCCACTGCCATTGCCACTGTGCCGAAGTGTATTACCAAACAGCCTCGATCAGCCAACACCATCGGTAGATTCAGCCGATTCTGGAAACTCCGCAGCCGCTGCCAGTGCTGCCGACGCCGCCGGTGCCATCGCCATCACCATCGCTCATCGTAAAGCGACCGGGGGCCATAGATTGAGGAAATTCTATCTCGACCATCACTGGCGGGCCACCAGTGGAAGATCCGCCACCGCCACTCTTGACAATGCCAGCGGATCGACCGCCACCGCTACCACCGATACCACCACTCCCGCAAACGCCACCACCCCTGTGACCGCCACAACCCCTGCGACCACCACCAGCCCTGTGGCCGCCACCACCCCTGCGACCACCACCAGCCCTGCGACTGCCACCGCCACAACCCTCAAATCGGCCTTGGCCACCGCTGGTGAAAATGGAGGCCAAAATAACTTACACGTCACCTTCGACATCTCCACCTATGCCTGATTAGGCTTTCCTTATTCCCTAGGCTCCACCCCTTCCTGATGAGGCCCCGCCTCTTCCTTCTTTATTCCCCAGCCCACTTATCTTTTAGGCACCCACTTTCTCCTGAGATACGGTGGCACTCCCATTCAACAGCCTTTACCTGAAAAGGGACTCACACACACACAAGCAAAGAGACTGTTAGGGCAAGTGCTGTTACAGAAGCACCTATGAAGGCCGGCACTGTGGTACACGACGGGATGGGTGTCCAGCACCACGCTCGGCCGCATTTGTCTCCCGCAAGTGACGATGTTTACACGACCTAGTGGAGGCCAAGGACTGGTTCACACACACACACACAAGGACACCTGGACTATCTTGCCGTCGTTTGACAATCAATTGTTGGTCGCAGATTCTTGCCTTCCGTGTGGTACTGTTGCACTTTAGATGTCTTGCTTTTAACGGTGTGTTGTTCCCGCCTATAACAACGGGGCCATACGTTGACATCAGGAGGGCACAGCTGAGAGGGAGGGTATCGCTTTGGCCGTGAAGACCCGGGGTTTCATGTGCAGTGACAGGCCGTATAGCTTCCACACAGCAGCATTACGCAGCCGATTAAAAGATGATGCTGCTCGGCTGGGGAAACCTCTGCTGTCAAAACGGGAGATGGTCATAAGCACACAGCCCAGGTATGGGAACTCTTCCACTCTCTCGACAACTGTCAACATCACGCATGGGAAGTGGAGGATGGTGGAGTATTCGATGACATAAAATACCTAGGCAGGTGCTTTGTTTTGGTGGCGTCTCTTGGCCTCTGTGTGTCTGTGGGTCTCTTTTCGTGTCTGTGGTTCTCAATGCGTGTCTGTGAGTCTCTGTGCGTGTCTCAGTATCTGTGCGTGTCTGTGGGTCTCTGCGAGTGTCTGTGGATCTCTGTGATTTCCTGTGGGTCTCTGCGTTTGTCTGTTGGTCTCTGTGAGCATATGTGGGTCGCTGTGAGTGTCTATGGGTCTCTTGAGTGTCTGTCGGTCTCTGTATGGGTCTGTTGGTCTCTGTGTTTGTGGGTCTCTGAGTGTCTGTGGGTCTCTGCGAGTGTCTGTGGATCTCTGTGATTTCCTGTGGGTCTCTGCATGTCTGTTGGTCTCTGTGAGCATATGTGGGTCTCTGTGAGTGTTTGTGGGTCTCTGAATGGCTGTGGGTCTCTGCGAGTGTCTGTGGATCTCTGTGATTTCCTGCGGGTCTCTGCGTGTCTGTTGGGCTCTGTGAGCATATGTGGGTCTCTGTGAGTATTTGTGGGTCTCTGAGTGTATGTGGGTCTCTGTGTCTGTGGGTCTCAAATGTATGTGGGTCTCTGTGAGTGTCTGTGGCTCTATCTGTCTGTGGTTTTCTGTGCTCGTTTGTGGGTCTCTATGCTTGCCTCTTGAGTCTCTGTGCTCGCCTGTGTCTCTCTGCGTGTCTATGGGCACCTTTGCGTGTATGTGGGTCTCCATGCGAGTTAATGGGCCTGTCTGTTAGTCTAGGGGTCTATCTGTCATCAGGCCTGGATGTGGGAAGAAATTACAGGGGGAAGTAATAAATTATTCCCTCGACCCTATGCGATCTTCACTCAAAACTGCTCTAGAGGAGTTGTACGCCCCTAGCTGCCACTGCTATTCAGTGGCCTAAAATAAAATAAAATGGTTCGCTCCGGATGACCGCTGCAAAGTAGTATCTGTATTTAGATATAGTGTGCTGATCTTTAAAGGTGCATTGAAAAATTTGATACTCCGACTGATGCTCCTGTTGTTGTGGAGTGACTCATGCAGCCAGCTATGGCTCTAGGGCAGTGGTTCTTAACCTTGTTGGAGGTACCGAACCCCACCAGTTTCATATGCGCATTCACCGAACCCCTCTTTAGTGAAAAATAAAATGTGATTTTTTTCAAATTCAAGACATAGATATGTTTTTTACTGGTACACAAAATGAGCCGTGCATGAACATTACCTTGTTCAAAGAATAAAACCAACACAATGCATAAACTCACAACAAATTACATACCTGGAAATCAATGTGACTTCTGCTGTTGCCTTTGAGAGATCAGTTCAGATATGCGTGGCTTCACCTTGGCAAGTGCCACTCTCATGTCATTTTCACAGCAAAGTCTGTTCCTTTTCTTCGTTTTTATGTCCAGCATCCTCGAAAAGGATTGCTCACAAAGATATGTTGTAACAAATGGTATAAAAAAAATCCAGGGCTTTCTTAGCAATAACTGGATACTTGTTCATTTGTCGACACCAAAACGTTGAGAGCGTTGTTGTTCTGAAGAGTTGCTGTTGAACCTGGCTCTGCTGAATTTCAATGATTTCGTCGAGGAATTCATCATTGACATCTGCTGTTTCAACAGCAAACGTGAACGGCTGTCTCACCCATGCTGGATATGACTCTCTTGTAGGGAAATATCCGTCGAGAGACTTTGCAAGCTCATCTAAGTGCGTGGCAATTGTTTGCTTCAGTTCCGTGGATACAGAAATATCTCCGATTCCAGACACACTTGCACAGTCGTCCAGAAGCGGGAAGTTTGCGAAGTTATTGTTCTCTGTTCGTCGTTTCCATAACGGTAGCTTTTTTTGAAAAGCCTTCAGGTGTTCTTCCGCTTCCATGATATTGACTCCACCACCCTGCATCTGCTGATTGAGATGATTGAGAGCTGCGAATATATCAGCCATGTACGCTAAAATGAGAATGAACTCAGGATTTTTGAAGCAATCTGCATGGCAGTGTTGGTGCTCTTGCAAAAACAGGGCTAATTCCACACGCATGGCAAAAACACGATTCAGCACCTGTCCCCGGGATAACCACCGAATATTAGAATGGAGCAGAAGTACCTCAAATTCAGAGCCCATTTCTTTACACAGCTCACTGAAGATGCGGTGCCTCAGAGCACTTTTTCGCACATAGTTCACACATTCCACCACAGTTTTTAATACTTCTGCCATTTTTGGAGGTAAGGTTTTTGTTGCCAACGCATGCCTGTGCAGAATACAATGCGTCACAATGATGTGTGGTGCATCGGCCTTTACTAGCGCACCAAAACCAGACTTTCTTCCCAGCATGACTGGAGCTCCGTCCGTACAAACTGCACAAACCATATCCCATGAAAGATTGTTGTCTCTGAAGAAGTCATCCACAAGCTTCTTCACATCGGCTGCCTTCGTTGTTGTTGTAAGAGGCTTACAAAATAAAAACTCTTCTTTTATCATGTCGTCTTTCACATAGCGTACAAAAACAGCAAGCTGGCTTAGATCAGAAACGTCTGTGGTTTCGTCGAGTTGAAGGCTGAATTTTGCCGGGCTTGAAATCAGATCCGCGACTACTTGAGCCAAGATGTCTTTACTCATGTCTTCTATTCTGTCACTGACGGTGTCATTTGAAAGGGGAATTTGGGATAATTGACCTTCGGCCGCTGTTCCGAGTATCAGATTCGCCATCTTTAATGCAGCTGGTTTCACAAGTGTTTCACCAATGGTGTGTGGCTTGCCCTGCTTTGCGATCAGGTAAGCAACTTCGTACGATGCTGTCAGGATCGGTTTGTTAACAGGTACAAATCCAAGAGCAGGCAGAGTGGCCCTTTCATCGAATCTGGCTCTCTTCACCCTGAATTCAGCAAGTGTTGTGTTCTTGTATTCCCCGTCTCCATGCAGCTTCAAGAAGTGTTCCTTTAGTTTTGCCGGTGCAAGACTAGAGTTGCTCAACTTGGCGTTGCAAATCATGCAGATAGGACGCTCACTCCCATCACGTTCCGTGATACATGAGAATCCATGTTGTACATATTCGTCCGACCACTTTCTTATTTTGCCCGACATAGTTAGTATGGATAAAATATTAAAGAAATCACACGACGTACGACAACAACAGTCACACGTTGACTACTGAGTACGCACTAAATTCCCCGCAGCGCTGATTGGCCAAGCAGTGTAGCATGATCATCTGCAGCCAGTGATGGCCAAGCGGGCCGTGTGTGTCATCACAAATTTACACAATAATTCAAGTGTGTCCGGACCTCCGTGGCGGGGGCTCTGCCGAACCCCTGAGATCGACTCACCGAAGCCCTGGGGTTCGATCGAACCCAGGTTAAGAACCACTGCTCTAGGGTTTGGTGTTCCATGTTGTATGTCGTTTGTGAAAATTCGGTCACAGTTCCTATGATCACTCTTACATTGCATTTGTGGCTTAATTTTGGTGATGTCGAAAATGTTTTTTGGTTTGGCCATGTTTGTTTGTTGTAGTATGGAGTTAGACTGATGGCCTTAATCTAAGTTGTCTTGTGGTTGTTGTTTGACTTGCATCCCACTGGGATTTTTGCACACAGCGTTGGTGTACGGTGCTTTTTTCAGGAATATTTTGCTGTTTTTTCCTGGATTTTCTGTTTGCACAGTCACATAGTAACTTTAAGATGTTTTCTTGCTCATGTTTTTTTTTGTTTTTTGCTTGTTGCGGTTGCACCCGATTCAAGAGCCGAATGGCTCACAGGGCTCGATACCAAATAAATAAAAACTGAAAGAAAAAAACTGACCCCCCCCCCACCCCCGGATCTGGACCGTACCAAAACAAGGGGGTGGCTGTCACGAGCATTGACTCGTACATTTTTTCGGTTTCGCCACAGGTACTGTTTTGGAGATCCAGCACATAACCGATGGACACTTTCGAATTACGTGAATACGTAAACAGTGAAACCTTGGAGTTGCGAAGCATAATTCGTTCCGGAAAAGTGTTTGTAATCCAAAGCACTCGTATATCAAAGCACTTGTACGTCAGCTGTGATCACGTGACGCTCGACAGTACAAAGCGTGTACACGTGTACTGCTCGTGTTGCAAGACCCTCGCTGGTTTATCAAATTAATATTTTATATTGAGACCTCCTTTGCCAGTAGCACGGTTTTTACCCTTTTATCTGGCACCAAAACTGACACCTTTATACAGGCGTCTTCTGGTCCAACACCAGTGGAGACTAAGGGCTCTAAGAAAAGCCGTCTCGGGTGTGGACCAATCAATTTCAAGGACAGTGCCATCATCATTATCAGAGTTGTCTCTTTTTTGTTTGCATTTTGACTGCTTGTATTGTGGTTATTGCAAACATGATCCCCTTGTATAAAGGTGTCAGTTTTGGTGCCAGATAAAAGGGTAAAAACCTATTATTATTAAATTAATATTTATTTAACATTTTTTGCACGTCTTGCAAAACACTCTCAGACCAAGTTACTCGCCATCCAAGGTTTTACTTTGTACATGTAGACGATCCGGCACTACACTTGTTCATGGTTCTTTCTCGTACAACATTTCGGGGTTCGGATTTTCACTCCAACCATGGCTGAACAAACTGTGGTGGAAAACCCCTTTCCACCCCAGTTTGTACGGCTTGAGTCTACGAGTCTCTGTGTGAATCCATGGGTCTGTCTGTGCAACTTGAGTTAGCCGACCGATGTGTGAATCCCATGGGTTCTAGTCTGTGGAACGTCACTTTACGGACTTGTGATTTCATCTATTACCCCGTATGTGCAAATTAAGTCTACGGGCCTCTGAATCTATGGGCTGTCATGCGCGACTTGAGTATGTCGGTCTTCCTTTGACGGACAACGCATTCATTGGTCAAGCGACGTCATGCTTTGCATTGCCCTAATGCTGTGTTCTTCGCTAATTTTCAGAGCGGGGCCACTTTCACCGATAAGACGTAAGTGCGTGAGGGCCCACGACACATTTGAAATCATTGGGTTTGACAGCACGATTTGGGGTGTTTTCCACAATTTTTTTTGTATTATCGGGGGCCGCACGTCAAGGGCCACACTAAAGCCAACCAGGGGCAGCCAGTGGCCCTCGTGCCACGCAATGAAAAACACTGCCCTCGTGTGCAATAAGTTATTCCTGCCGTGACTGACAAAATGCCGATTTTTGCCTCCATCCCACCCACCCACCCTTGCAAATGAGTTCTTACCTTGGCGATACAGAAGATCAACTTTGAAAACAATTATTGACGATGCTGAAAACTATTCTAATTTTACACATCAATGGTAATGACCATTTCAATAGGGAGTGACCTATTCATTTTAGGGGGGGGGGTATAACCAGATGTGGGCATCGCCTATTGGTTCAGCTCATAAGCTGGGTGGTAAATGGGGGGCGTGTTCACAATGTCAAATACCAGCTTAAGTCGCCGTCAATACATTCATAATATCGGAAGGAAGAGCATTCCAGATGGACGCAGAAGCGCATCCGGAAGTACGCGATGCGGTAACCGTCTTTGTTCGATGGACAGCAACAACTGTGGGCGAGAAGACCCGAAGCTTAGTGCGGAGCGACATACCGGGTAGCTTCCACGCAGCCGATGCAAAGGGATAATTGCTGCACGACTGATTCGGAGTGAGATCTGTCAAAACTGAGCCGGCCGTAAGTACACTGCCCAGGCATGGCAAAACTCTCCACTCTCTCCATTACTTGTCGAGCCATAAACACGCACACACACAAGAGGCTGGAGCGGGCGAGACAAGGCAGCGGGTTTGATATAATATAATTCTCCTCGTCAGCAATTATACAAAGTGTGGAACGTGGTGGACAAGTCACAGACACAGGAACACGAGTAAAAACCCAGCCAGGGAGAGCCGTCCGCCCTGCCGCATCAACGACAATAACAGACATATTCTTAGTTTTTTCGGTAAAGTCACGTTGAAGAGAAACAACAAAATAACAAAATATATATAAAACAATAAAAAATTCTCACGACGTTTCGACCATAACTCAAACGGTCATCATCAGGTGTGTCGGTTTGCATAAATTTATTTTGAAAACGGCATATTTATTTATTTATATAAAAACATATATAACGTTTGCGTCACGCGCAACGATTGGCAGTTTGCCCAGGACTAGTCCATCTATTTTTTGAAAAGAGGAGGGGGGAGACGAAATTTGTTTTTATGTATACTGTCTGAAAGCCACTGTAAGCGTGAACAATCAATCAAGAACTGAAATGATTTATCAAATCTTTCCAATGATTGCTAAGATAGAATCCATCTTCTCGGTTGAAATTGTCTCTGTGCTTGTATATGTGGATAGCCTCATGAACGAATCTCTCATGGAAGCCAGATGGCTTACAAAGAACCTCCGTCTTGGAAAAGTCAGTGGCATGTGAGCCTACTGAATTAGAACAATGATCTGCTACGGCCGAGGTGTTGGTCCTACCGTGTTTAAGGTCTGCTTTATGTTCACGAATGCGGTCCGAGATATGGCGTTTGGTTTCTCCAATGTAACTACTACCACAGAGGCAACTTAGTTTGTAGACACCAGGGTATTGTATGTCCGGAATCACATCTTTTACAGACGGAACCAGATCACGGATTTTATGTAATGTGTTGAAACGGACCTGGATCTTGTGTTTATTCAAGATTTTGGAGATCTTTTTTGTGATCCCAGCAATGTAGGGTAAAGTGATGGTTTTGAAAGGCTCCTCAAGAGGGTTCTTCTTCATGGTTTGAGTGATAGCTTTGCGGATTGTATAGTCGGAGTAACCATTAGCCCTAAGAGCTTGGTGTACGTGCTTGAGTTCACTGCTTATGTGTTCCTGGTCGGATATGCATTGGGCTCTATGATACAGAGTCTTGATGAGAGAATTCTTCTGTGATGGATGGTGGTGGGAATCCGGTTTCAGATAAGCATCCGTATGGGTAGCTTTCCTGTAGACAGAGTGGCTCATTGAACCATCAGGTCTCTTTTTAATAAGGACATCCAAAAAAGGTATCTTGCCATCTATTTCGACTTCCATGGTAAATCTGATGGCTGGGTGTATGGAATTGATGTGGTCGAAGAATTGGTCTAGAGCAGGCCGGCCATGTGGCCAGATGACAAAAGTGTCATCCACGTACCTCTTCCATAAGGTTGGGCGCAGAGTGGCAGTCTGGATGGCGTCAGTCTCAAATTTCTCCATGAAAATGTTAGCTATAACTGGAGAAAGGGGGGAGCCCATTGGGGTGCCCTCAGTTTGTTTGTAGAAAGTTCCATTCCAAGTGAAGTATGTATTGGTTAAACAGTGTCTCACCAGGGGGGGTACCTCAGTGTTTAGTCCTTGATGAACCAAGTCTTCAATGATTGCAATGGTGTCAGGTACAGGAACCTTGGTGAATAAGGAAACTACATCAAAACTGACAAGCAGGTCGTCTGGGGACAGGGAAATACCCTTGATTGTTGATACCAGGTGAGTAGAATTTTGTACCGTAGAGGTGGTCTTTCCAGTGAAAGGACGCAGGATTTCAGACAAAAAACGAGCTAGTTTGTAGGTGGGGGAGCTGATAGTAGAGACTATGGGACGAAGAGGTGTATCAACTTTATGTATTTTTGGTAAGCCGTATAATCTTGGTGGCCTGGCAGCAGAAGGTTTCAACGAAAACTGTTTAGATTTATCAATTAATGCGGTTGAATCAGAAATTATTTTGTTGGTTTGTGTGACGAGGCTGTTGGTGGGATCTCTTTTTATTTTTGTATAACTACCATCGTCGAGTAATTCTTTAATTTTGTTGTTGTATTCTATTTTATCCATGATGACAGTAGCATTGCCTTTGTCAGCTGAGAGAACTACAATATCATTCCTCTTTTTTAATTTATATAATTCAAAACGCTCATCTTTGCTGAGGTTGCTAGCTGGCATCTTAGCGTTTTTGAGGGTTGCAGCGATTTCAGATCTTGCTACGTCTGCAGCGATGTGACCCAGGCCCCTGAGAGCAACGTCTACTTGGGCAATTATATCATTAACTGGTATGTGTTTAGAAACGAATTCTTTTCAAAACTAGCTTAGCTCTTATCTCAGAAAAAATCAGACTTATACGCACAGAACTAGATCAGTTAGACAAGACACTCTACAAATCACACTTATCATTGACGGCAATAATGTCCACATCGGATTGGGAACATGTAGACAATATGACTGCCTCTTCAGCTGCTACTATGTCGACCAAATGTAAGGAAAACCTGATTTCCAAATTTAACCTCCTCTTCAACAAAAGACCGGACCCACACACCAAAAAGTTAGACGTTAATAAAGTCGTAATTAATTGCAGTAACAGTTCTATTTCCGATGGTCTGAAATCCGTTTTAGCTAAAGGTCTAAACTTTGCAGTCACACCTAAACACATACCAGTTAATGATATAATTGCCCAAGTAGACGTTGCTCTCAGGGGCCTGGGTCACATCGCTGCAGACGTAGCAAGATCTGAAATCGCTGCAACCCTCAAAAACGCTAAGATGCCAGCTAGCAACCTCAGCAAAGATGAGCGTTTTGAATTATATAAATTAAAAAAGAGGAATGATATTGTAGTTCTCTCAGCTGACAAAGGCAATGCTACTGTCATCATGGATAAAATAGAATACAACAACAAAATTAAAGAATTACTCGACGATGGTAGTTATACAAAAATAAAAAGAGATCCCACCAACAGCCTCGTCACACAAACCAACAAAATAATTTCTGATTCAACCGCATTAATTGATAAATCTAAACAGTTTTCGTTGAAACCTTCTGCTGCCAGGCCACCAAGATTATACGGCTTACCAAAAATACATAAAGTTGATACACCTCTTCGTCCCATAGTCTCTACTATCAGCTCCCCCACCTACAAACTAGCTCGTTTTTTGTCTGAAATCCTGCGTCCTTTCACTGGAAAGACCACCTCTACGGTACAAAATTCTACTCACCTGGTATCAACAATCAAGGGTATTTCCCTGTCCCCAGACGACCTGCTTGTCAGTTTTGATGTAGTTTCCTTATTCACCAAGGTTCCTGTACCTGACACCATTGCAATCATTGAAGACTTGGTTCATCAAGGACTAAACACTGAGGTACCCCCCCTGGTGAGACACTGTTTAACCAATACATACTTCACTTGGAATGGAACTTTCTACAAACAAACTGAGGGCACCCCAATGGGCTCCCCCCTTTCTCCAGTTATAGCTAACATTTTCATGGAGAAATTTGAGACTGACGCCATCCAGACTGCCACTCTGCGCCCAACCTTATGGAAGAGGTACGTGGATGACACTTTTGTCATCTGGCCACATGGCCGGCCTGCTCTAGACCAATTCTTCGACCACATCAATTCCATACACCCAGCCATCAGATTTACCATGGAAGTCGAAATAGATGTCAAGATACCTTTTTTGGATGTCCTAATTAAAAAGAGACCTGATGGTTCAATGAGCCACTCTGTCTACAGGAAAGCTACCCATATGGATGCTTATCTGAAACCGGATTCCCACCACCATCCATCACAGAAGAATTCTCTCATCAAGACTCTGTATCATAGAGCCCAATGCATATCCGACCAGGAACACATAAGCAGTGAACTCAAGCACGTACACCAAGCTCTTAGGTCTAATGGTTACTCCGACTATACAATCCGCAAAGCTATCACTCAAACCATGAAGAAGAACCCTCTTGAGGAGCCTTTCAAAACCATCACTTTACCCTACATTGCTGGGATCACAAAAAAGATCTCCAAAATCTTGAATAAACACAAGATCCAGGTCCGTTTCAACACATTACATAAAATCCGTGATCTGGTTCCGTCTGTAAAAGATGTGATTCCGGACATACAATACCCTGGTGTCTACAAACTAAGTTGCCTCTGTGGTAGTAGTTACATTGGAGAAACCAAACGCCATATCTCGGACCGCATTCGTGAACATAAAGCAGACCTTAAACACGGTAGGACCAACACCTCGGCCGTAGCAGATCATTGTTCTAATTCAGTAGGCTCACATGCCATTGACTTTTCCAAGACGGAGGTTCTTTGTAAGCCATCTGGCTTCCATGAGAGATTCGTTCATGAGGCTATCCACATATACAAGCACAGAGACAATTTCAACCGAGAAGATGGATTCTATCTTAGCAATCATTGGAAAGATTTGATAAATCATTTCAGTTCTTGATTGATTGTTCACGCTTACAGTGGCTTTCAGACAGCATACATAAAAACAAATTTCGTCTCCCCCCTCCTCTTTTCAAAAAATAGATGGACTAGTCCTGGGCAAACTGCCAATCGTTGCGCGTGACGCAAACGTTATATATTTTTTTATATATAAATAAATAAATATGCCGTTTTCAAAATAAATTTATGCAAACCGACACACCTGATGATGACCGTTTGAGTTATGGTCGAAACGTCGTGAGAATTTTTTATTGTTTTATATATATTTTGTTATTTTGTTGTTTCTCTTCAACGTGACTTTACCGAAAAAACTAAGAATATGAATTACTGCAGTCACGAAAGCTTTAAATCAAAATAACAGACATGCTTATTGCTACAAATGTGCCCTCCGAATACTCCTCAAACCCCCCCCCTCTCCCCCCCCCCACCGTCAACTACCCCCCCCCTCCCACCCACCTACCCCCCCACCCGCACCCCCACCCCGCACCCCCCACCGCGGGCCCAATCAACGGTTGCACGAATTTTGCATAAATTAACGTAACGGACAGGAATAATTATAATGAACCTTGGGTTGTCCTTTGCTGCGTTATCGCCTGGTGGTGGCTGGATGGGTGCTTGGGTTCGTGGGAGGGATAGGTGGGATGGGTGGGATGGGTGGTTGGCTCCGTTGGCACCGTGTCCTTTAAGGTTAATTCTGGCGAGTGGTCACTCGTGGCCTGCGTGCCGACCGGGACA
Organism: Petromyzon marinus; assembly: GCF_048934315.1. NCBI lineage: Eukaryota > Metazoa > Chordata > Hyperoartia > Petromyzontiformes > Petromyzontidae > Petromyzon > Petromyzon marinus. The sequence goes on from NW_027423377.1 coordinate 14,877, forward strand.
ATGACCGCCGCCGCTGCTCCAACGCCGCTCCCCCTCTCATCTCTACACCTCTAAGAGGGGTCGCTCCCAGTATGAAACTCCATCGGTAGGCTCCTCCATCCATCCATCCCGCCCCGCCCCGTCCACTCAAGACTCCTCGTGGGTTCACATTCCAACCACGTAGTCACCCATTCACCCATTCACCTACCCCTCCAACCGTCCACCTATACATCTCCCCCCCCACCCACCTACCTACCCCCCCGCCCATCCACCTACCCAGCCCCCCCCCCACCCATCCACCTACCCACCCAACCCATCTACCTACCCAGCCCCCCCACCCACCTACCCATCCATCCACCCACCTACCCATCCATCCACCCACCTACTTACCCACCTACTTACCCACCCACTTACCTACCCACTCACCCACCCACTTACCTACCCACTTACCCACCTACTTAACCACCTACTTAACCACCTACTCACCCACCCACTTACCCACCCACCCATCCACTCAGCCCGTGTTTAGAATCCTGTGTGCGGTAACGAATCCGAATTAAGCCACCCATTACACCCCTAACATCTGTACAGCACGCGTTCACCGTACACACCGAGGCGGGGCGGGGGTGGAGGAGGGTAGGGGGGGGCTGTGTGGGTGGGGGACACGAAAATCTTGGGCAGCAACGCAGCTTCCAACACGGGCGTCGATATCATCGATCTGCTGTACAGTTCTGAAAAGACGCTGCTGCTGCTGCTGTGTGCGCGCATCGGCACTTTCCCTCCCCATCGCAACCCACCACCCCCTCCAACACAAGCAGTCTGTTAGAAGGCTATACAGGGGGACCTTTGTGTGTCTCTCTCTCTCTCGTCTCTCTCAGCATCATCATCAACACCTCTCTTAATCTCCGCGCGTATAATACAACGAACTAACGAACGGATGGTCGCTTCCTGAACAATCGCGAACTGGGGGATCCAGAACGGAATCAGGACTGGATCAGGACTGGATCGGGACCGGACCAGGACTGGACCGATCACGTGACCCGGCATCTCTCCATCTCTCCGTTTGTCCTGGGAATTGCCGATCACGTGGTTCGCGCGTGGCACGTGGTTCGCGCGTGGCACGTGGTTCGCGCGTGGCACGTGGTTCGCGCGTGGCACGTGGTTCGCGCGTGCCACGTGGTTCGCGCGTGGCACGTGGTTCGCGCGTGCCACGGGGCCGCGGAAGCCACGGAGGGGTTTGGGGTCTTGGAGGGGTTTGGGGTCTTGGGGGAGGGGGGGTAGGAGGCTACGTGGGGGGGGGGGGGGGGGACCCAGGCAACACTGAGGCATCGCGTCGTCAACACTGCAGCGGGGGGGGGGGTGCAGATCCCCCCAAAATTGGCAACAAAAAATGTCCCCCCACGCCGTGCTCCACCCCACCCCCCCCCAAAAAAAATACACGAGCAGCAGCAGCAGCGGTGGGGGGCGATGGTGGCAATGAGAGAGCCCCCCCCCACCCACCCACCTTGAACTGGGCCGAGGCTCCCACTCAATACCCCCCTGCCCCCCCCCAACTCCAAACCCAAATACAACAACGGGGGAGAGGGGGGGGCGGTGGAGTCCCGAGGCGCAAGCCGAGAGCCTCCCAACACCCGGTACGGAACCGACTCGGCAACGCACATCCCACGCGCGTGTGTGTACATGTGTGTACGTGTGTGTATGTGTGTACATGTGTGTATGTGTGTGTATGTGTGTGTATGTGTGTGTACATGTTTGTGTGTGTACATGTGTATGTATGTGTGTACGTGTGTGTACGTGTGTGTGTACGTGTGTGTATTTGTGTGTATGTATGTGTACATGTGTGTGTACGTGTGTGTGTACGTGTGTGTGTACATGTGTGTGTGTACGTGTGTGTGTGTGTACATGTGTGTATACATGTTTGCGTGTACATGTTTGTGTGTGTACATGTGCGTGTGTGAGTGTTACATGTGTGCGTGCACGCATGCACGCATGTGCGGGTGTGAACGCGCGCGTATGTTAAACTTATTTTTGCACAACACCGTAGCCCAAACTCTGCTAATCGTCGCTGTGTGTACACGCACGTGAGACATCGGCGGCTGAGCGTGCTGCTGCTGCTCGCCAACAGCACTTGGCCCAACGGTCTGCTAGGGGCGACACGGGGGACCTTTGTCTGTGTGCTGTGGATGAATTCGCCTCTCAGCCCACCCCAGCGCGCTTGGAACGTGGCCGGGAAATAGGGGGGGGGGTGGGTGGGGACGACTAGAATATTAAAACTATTTTTTTTATTTTACCAGGTAAGGCCCACTGGAGCTGTCAGATTTTGTTTACTTCCAGAAGCGACGAGGCCACAAGTGATAGCCCAACGAAGTGGCTTATCCACGTGGACATGTGGAGGAGCAGCGAAGAATACTCGAAACGTGCGTTCCTAAACGTGGAGGTGGACGAGGAATCGCGAGACAAATCCACGCGGCGACCACGTGGAGAGCAAATCGCAAACTCCAAATTACACAGCGGCAGGCTGTCGGGGTTTGGGAATCGACACCGCAAAGCCTCCTGTACACCACGCAAGGTAGTTAACATTTCGCCAACGCGAGATAGGGGGAGGAGGGAAGGGTGAGGAAGGTGGGGAAGGAGTGAAGACAGACGTGACCGAGGCCAGCCATGAACAATCACCACCCAACCAAACTCCGAGCTCCGAATCGCGCAACGCACAGATCAGATAGGGGGGACAGCCATTGCCAAGGCACAGATATCTCTCACGCTGCAGGTGGAGGGACTACGGAGGGGGGTGGTGGTCTAGAGGGTTATGATGGTGAATTGATGGCACACGAGAGGTTGGGAGCATCGCGAGAGGGTGGCGATATTTCTCTGCAAAAGTCGTGGTGGTGGTGTTGCCAGTGCTGGCGGTCTGTTGCATCATCACGATCGCGTGCGCCACAGAAACAGAACAGTGGGGGGGCAGCAGCCCCCCCCCACTTTTCATCGAGGAGTGCTTTGGCACACATCCCTCGCTCGTACACAACCACCGCCATTCGCCACTAAGTGCCGGTGAAGTCACCACGACGCTTGTGCCAGGCCGCGTGAAGTGTCGAACGCCCGCCGGCAGGAGGTCACGGGATAGACCCAGATGCCATGGGTTGAGACAAGCGGCAGATGCACCACCTGTGCCCACCCCCCCCCCCCCCCTACCGTGCCAACTTGCGGTTTTTATCCGCCCGGCGCTCCGCTCGTTGTTGTGAGCGTCGCTCCTGTCCCTCCCATTGTTGCTGGAGGGCGACTGCCTCCGATGACCAAGTAGAGTCCTTCACGAACCTCCTCCACAGAGGCCCCATCGTGACACCGCTGGTACCAGTCATTGGCAAGTCCACTCAGCTCCCTATACGCTCGGACCACATCATTCCATCTCTTCTCTAGCCCGTGCCGCGACTGTTTAGACATCTGCATCCGGCCGAACAAAAGCTGCTTGAGATGTGGTGGCTGGGCATGAGGGCCATATGACCCAGCCAAAGCAGATTCGCCTGCCGGAGGAGCTCACCGATGGCACGGTGTCCAATCTTTCAAGGATCTGTTAACTCCTCACACAATCCGGCGTAGTTAAACCCAGGACGGATAGCAGGCAGGCAAGCCCGTTTCTAACCAGCGTAGATGTTCCATGAGCAGAGTCTACAGCATTACGCAAGCGGTGAAAAGGCTAATGTCGCTCGACTGATTTAAGGACCTCTTCTGTCAAAACTGGAGGCGATCGTAAGCACACTGCCCAGGTACAGCACCACCACCTGCTGGTGGTGGTGCTGGTGGTGGTGGTGTTGGTGGTGGTGCTGGTGGTGGTGCTGGTGGTGCTGGTGGTGGTGCTGGTGGTGGTGGTGCTGGTGGTGGTGCTGGTGGTGGTGGTGCTGGTGGTGGTGCTGGTGGTGGTGCTGGTGGTGGTGGTGCTGGTGGTGGTGGTGCTGGTGGTGGTGCTGGTGGTGCTGGTGGTGGTGCTGGTGGTGGTGGTGGTGCTGGTGGTGCTGGTGGTGGTGGTGCTGGTGGTGGTGCTGGTGGTGGTGGTGCTGGTGGTGGTGGTGCTGGTGGTGGTGGTGCTGGTGGTGGTGCTGGTGGTGCTGGTGGTGGTGCTGGTGCTGGTGGTGCTGGTGCTGGTGGTGGTGGTGCTGGTGGTGGTGCTGGTGGTGGTGCTGGTCGTGGTGGTGCTGGTGGTGGTGGTGCTGGTGGTGGTGCTGGTGGTGGTGCTGGTCGTGGTGGTGCTGGTGGTGGTGGTGCTGGTGGTGCTGGTGGTGGTGGTGCTGGTGGTGGTGCTGGTGGTGGTGGTGCTGGTGGTGCTGCTGGTGGTGGTGGTGGTGGTGCTGGTGGTGGTGCTGGTGCTGCTGGTTGTGGTGCTGGTGGTGGTGCTGGTGCTGGTGGTGGTGGTGCTGGTGGTGGTGGTGCTGGTGGTGCTGGTGCTGGTGGTGGTGGTGCTGGGGGTGGTGCTGGTGGTGGTGCTGGTGCTGGTGGTGCTGGTGGTGGTGCTGGTGGTGGTGCTGGTGGTGGTGGTGGTGCGACTGCAGCCGCACCTCCCTGCTCTGGGGCAGCGCCCGCGACATCTCGGGGCAGCAGTAGTGGAGAGAGCGCGACTCTCTCTCAGGGCAGCAGTGGACAGAAGCACGGCTCTGCCCCAGGGCAGCAGTGGAGAGAGCACAACCCTGCCTCAGGGCAGCAGTGGAGAGAGAGTCTGGCTCCCTCACGGCAGCGGTGGAGATAGTGCGTCTCTCCCTCAAGCCAGTAGTGGAGAGCACAGGGCTCCCTCCGGGCAGCAGTGGACGGGGCACGGCCCTGCCTCAGGGCAACAGTGGAGAGAGCACGACCCCACCCCAGGGCAGCAGTGGACAGAGCATGGCTCTGCCCCAGGGCAGCAGTGGACGGAGCACGGCTCTCCCTCAGGGCAGCAGTGGACGTAGCACGGCTCTCCCTCAGGGCAGCAGTGGACGGAGCACGGCTCTCCCTCAGCGCAGCAGTTGAGAGAGCGCGGCTTTCCCTCAGGGCAGCAGTGGACAGAGCACGGCTCTGCCCCAGGGCAGCAGTGGACGGAGCACGGCTCTCCCTCAGGGCAGCAGTGGACGGAGCACGGCTCTCCCTCAGGGCAGCAGTGGACGGAGCACGGCTCTCCCTCAGGGCAGCAGTGGACGGAGCACGGCTTTCCCTCAGGGCAGCAGTGGACGGAGCACTCACTAGGCCGCTACAGTAACTGGAAGCCTCACTCACGCAGTGTCACGTGACAATTTACTAGGCCTCATTCAGGCTGCGCTAGGTACACGATTAGCTAGGCCTCACTCACGCAGTGTCACGTGACAATTTACTAGGCCTCATTCAGCCTGCGCCGGGTGCACGATCAGCTAGGCCTCACTGAGGCTGCGCAAGGTACACGATTAACTAGGCCTCATTCAGGCTGTGTCATGTACACGATTAACTAGGCCTCACTCACGCTGTTCCAGGTGCACGATTAACTAGGCCTCATTCAGGCTGTGTCATGTACACGATTAACTAGGCCTCACTCACGCTGTTCCAGGTGCACGATTAACTAGGCCTCGTTCAGGCTGCGCCAGGTGCACTATTAACTAGGAATCACTGAGGCTGCGCCAGGTGCATGATTAACTAGGCCTCATTCAGGATGCGCCAGGTGCACGATTAACTAAGCCTCACTCAGGCTGCGCCGGGCGCACGACTAACCAGGCCTCACTCAGGCTGCGCCAGGCGCACGACTAACCAGGCCTCACTCAGGCTGCGCCAGGCGCACGACTAACCAGGCCTCAATCAGGCTGCGCCAGGCGCACTATTAACTAGGCCTCAGGCTGGGTCAGGCGCTCGATCTAGCTAGGCCTCACTCAGGCTGCGCAAGGAACACACACGAGCACACATCACCACACCATCACACACACACACACGAGTGTACACCATCACACCATCACACACACAGTGCACACCACCACACTATCACACATACAGAGTGCACACCCCCACACTATCACACACACAGAGTGTACATCACCACACCATCACACACACAGAGTGCACATCACCACACCATCACACACGAACGCAGAAGTCCCTTTCGTCACGGCAAATCTCACACGGCTCACAACAAGCGCGGTGACAGTGGTGGTACCTATGAATACAGCAGTGCATACTAACTGTGGTGGTACCTGCTATGATTACAGAAGTGCATACTGCCTGTGGTGGTACCTGCTATGATTACAGCAGTCCATGCTGACTGTGGTGGTATCCTTCTTTGACTACAGCAGTGCAACAGCAGCGAGTCAGACGACGCCAAGCTATACCGCAAATTCGAGATGCTACTCGACCTCGTTTGGCTAGCGCTGTCGGTCTGCTTCAGCGCTGGAGGAGAAGGAGGAGTAGGAGGAGCTGTTGAGAACCACTGCAACAGCTGCCCGTGTGAGCTGCCCCCAACTAAGGGCAGCCCCATGGAGGTTACGGGGGCGACGGCCGCGAGGGTCGCGGTGACCGTGGGCTTCGCCGTATCCTGGACATTGATCCTCGTCCTTCTTCGCAGGAGCAGTGGTGAGTAGCAAAGCCGCTCCTTGTGCGAGTCTCTGTAAGTGTCTGCGAGTATCCGCGAGTACCTAAGGAGTGTCGGTGGTTCTCTGCGTGTTTCTACGCCTCCATGGGCATCTGTGAGTCTCTTTGGGTGCCCGCGAGTCCCTGTTGTGCGTCCATGGGTCTCCGCGTGCATACGTGGGGCTCTGTGCCACTGGGAAGACAAAGGCGGTCGGGCGTGGTGCTGGCCACCCACCCCGTCGTGTACTGTTCCGGCCTTCATAGTTGCTCGCTAACAGCACTTTCCCCTACAGTATATTAAGGCTATATGGGGGATCTTTGTCTTTGTTGGGCTTTGTGTGGGTCTTTGGGTTTCCCTGAGTGTCTGCGGGTCTCGTCGTGTGTCTGTGGGTTTCTGTGTTCATGTGTGGTTCTCCCTGCATGTCTGTGGGTCTCTATGCGTGTCTGTGTCTCTGTGCACACTTTATGAGTGTTTGTTGGTCTCTGCGTGTGTCTGAGTTTTCGGGCTCATCTGCAGGTCTCTATGCGTGTCTATTTGTCTCTGTCAATGTGTCTGGAACTGCGTGAGTATCTGTGGGTGTCTGAAAATGTTTGAGCCTCTTTATGTGTCTGTGTCTCTATGGGCATCCTCGGGTTTCTGTGTGTGTATGTAGGTGTCTGTGAGTGTTTTTTGGCTTCTGTGCTCGTTTGTTGGTCTGTGTATCTATGCGTTTCTGAGTGTCTATGGTTCTCTGTGAGTATCTGTGGGTCTCTTGCGTTTCTGTGGGTCTCTTTATCTGTTTGTGAGTATCTGCGTGTGTCTCATCTGCCTGTGGGTCTCTGTGCAAGCCTATGAGTTACTATGCATGTATGTGCATCTTTGTGCATACGTGTGGGTCTCTTTGAGTGTATCTACGTCTTTGTAATTGTCTGAAGGTATCTGTGTTTATCTGTGGGTTTCTGTGTGCGTCTGTGGGTTTCTGAGTGTCTCAGTCTCGGGTACAAATGTGTATATAAACGGTCCGCCATTACACGTGTTCCTGCTTCCTTGGGGAACATCACAGTCGAGTTCAGATTTTCATCCCCAAAATGGTGTTTCAGCCTTTGTCCAACCTTGTCAGTGACTGAGTCTATGGGCCCCTTTGTAAAGCTGTGTCTTTCTGTGCAATTGAGTTTACAGACCTGTGTGAATCTATACGTCTGTTTGAGCAACTTGAGTTTGCAGACCTCTGTGTGAATCTATACATGTCTGTGTAAGTTGAGTCTACAGACCTCTGTGTGAATCTACACGTTTGTCTGACCCACTTCACTTTACAGACCTCTGTGTGAATCTCTACGTCTGTCTGTGCAACTTGAGTTTACAGACCTCTGTGTGAATCTATACGTCTGTCTGAGCAACTTGAGTCTACAGACCTCTGTGTGAATCTATACATCTGTGTGTACTTGAGACTACAGACCTCTGAGTGAATCTACACGTCTGTCTGAGCAACTTGGGTGAATCTATGGACCCGTCTGTGCAACTTGATTCTAGGGCACTCTATGTGAGTTCGATGAGCCCTCATATGCGACTTCAGTGTGCCGGTCTCTCTCGTCAGACAGCACATTGCTCACGGGGCGCCGACATTTTCACAGCCCCGATGTAGTGAGCTTCACCATTTTTCAGAAGAGGGTCACTTTCGCCGACAAGACATCAATGTGATGGCACGTCGCACATATCAAACCATTGGGGTTTGTGACTGCACGACGATGGGGTGTTTCCCACATTTGTGTTTTGTCGAGAACCGCATGTCAAGGGCCGCATGACAGGACACCAGGGGGCTCCCATTAGCAATGCAGCAATGACAATGAATAAGAATGCCCTGATGCGTAATCAGTTATTCCTGCCGCGACTGACAGAATGCCGATTTTTACCGCCCATCCCAGGCTACGAACGGGAGAACGTGGCGCTCCGTACTAAAGTCAAGGCGCAGCGTCGCCTGCTCCGGGCGGAGGAGGCCAGGAAGGCCGACCTGGGGGGCCTCTTTTCGCAGCTGCGCAAAACCCAAGCTCAGCTGACAGCCCTCGTGTCTGGCATCGGCAATTTCAACGTCGGGGCCGACGATGCTGACGGCGTTGCCACTGGTAGCATCTCCGCCGCCGCTGTCGGAGCCACCGCCACCACCAATGGCAACACCGCCATCCCAGCCGGCGCCGCCGCCACTGCCGCCGACAGCATCACCACTGCCGCCGAAGGCTCCACCGCCAAAGCTGGACACATGACGGTCGATACACCCGTCACATCGCACCATTCCTCGACCGCTGCCGCCGTCGATGAAACCGCCACAGCTGCCGCCACCAATCCAAAACTTGTCATAAGACAGCCTCGGTTGGCTGCTGCTGGGGAAATAGTCACCGGCATTGACACCCCAACCGCCGCCGTGCCGAGATTTGTGATAAAACGGCCTCGGTCAGCTGCCGCTACCGGGAAATCATCCACCGGCATCGCCACACCGGCTGCCCCTGGCAGATCGGCCACTGCTGATGCCACCGCCGCCACCACCACCACAACCACCACCTCTGCCCGTGGCAAAGCCACCAGGGCCGATAGATTTCGAAAATTCTACCGGAACTTTCACTGGTGGGCCACCGCCCGCAAGTCCACCATGGCAACTCCAGACGATGCCGGCGGATCGACCGCCACCATCGCCGTTGCCACCACCCCTGCGACCGCCACTGCTGGCCTCAAATCCACCCCTGGTGCTTGCAAAGGAGGCCAAGGAGACCAACGGATCTTGTGCATCGCCATCGACATCCCAAACTCTGCCTGATGAGGCCCTATTGCTCCCGAGGCCCCGCCCATTCTTACATAGGCCCCGCCTCTTCCTCTCCATTCTCCCGCCCACTTATACATTGTGCCCCGCACCTTGCTGATATGGACAGGCCTGAACTGAAAAGCGGCTCACACACACACACACACGGAGACAGCTGGACTGATGCTAACATTCTGCGTTTTGTTGTTGATGGTTAAACTTCCGTTTGACAAATAAAAGTTGGACGCAGATTGTTGCCTCCCGTGCGGTACTGTTGCACTTTTGATATCTTGCTTTCTAAACATTGTGTTTTTGTTACACCGATGCAAAGGGCCAAACTTTGATTTTGGAAAGGCACAGCTGGGTGGGAGGGCATCACGTTGGAGATGAATACCCAGAGGTTGTGGGATACAGTGACTGGCCATGTAGATTCCACACGGCGTTAAACAACCGATAAAAAGTGTGTGGACTAATCTCCATCTGTTCCATCTCACTCCCATCTACCCGTGGGTGGGTGTTGAGGTGGAGCTGTAAGCCCTGGCTCTGGCCAGGAGAATGTGGGTAACTGCGTGTGTCTGTGGGTCTCTATGCGTGTCTATGGGTATCTGTACTCGTCTGTGGGTCTCTGTATGTGTCTGTGGGTCTATGTGTGTGTGTCTGTGTTTCTCTGCGCGTGTTTTTGGTATCTGCATGTCTGTGAGTCTTTGAGTACCTGTGGTTTTCTGTGTGCGTCTTTGGATCTCTGTTCGTGTCTGGGTAATTGTGCTGATCTGTGGGTCTCTGTGTGTCTGTGTGTATCTCTGCGTGTATGTGGGTCTCTGTAAGTGTCTG
>NW_027423377.1:42500-57500 GCF_048934315.1 Petromyzon marinus
GTCTCTGTGCACACTTTATGAGTGTTTGTTGGTCTCTGCGTGTGTCTGTGAGTTTTCGGGCTCATCTGCGGGTCTCTATGCGTGTCTATTTGTCTCTGTCAATGTGTCTGGAACTGCGTGAGTATCTGTGGGTGTCTGAAAATGTTTGGGCCTCTTTATGTGTCTGTGTCTCTATGGGCATCCTCGGGTTTCTGTGTGTGTATGTAGGTGTCTGTGAGTGTTTTTTTGGCTTCTGTGCTCGTTTGTTGGTCTGTGTGAGTATCTATGCGTTTCTGAGTGTCTATGGTTCTCTGTGAGTATCTGTGGGTCTCGTTGCGTTTCTGTGGGTCTCTTTATCTGTTTGTGAGTATCTGCGTGTGTCTCATCTGCCTGTGGGTCTCTGTGCAAGCCTATGAGTTACTATGCATGTATGTGCATCTTTGTGCATACGTGTGGGTCTCTTTGAGTGTATCTACGTCTTTGTAATTGTCTGAAAGTATCTGTCTTTATCTGTGGGTTTCTGTGTGCGTCTGTGGGTTTCTGAGTGTCTCAGTCTCGGGTACAAATGTGTATATAAACGATCCGCCATTACACGTGTTCCTGCTTCCTTGGGGAACATCACAGTCGAGTTCAGATTTTCATCCCCAAAATGGTGTTTCAGCCTTTGTCCAACCTTGTCAGTGACTGAGTCTATGGGCCCCTTTGTAAAGCTGTGTGTCTTTCTGTGCAATTGAGTTTACAGACCTGTGTGAATCTATACGTCTGTTTGAGCAACTTGAGTTTGCAGACCTCTGTGTGAATCTCTACGTCTGTCTGTGCAACTTGAGTTTACAGACCTCTGTGTGAATCTATACGTCTGTGCAACTTGAGTTTACAGACCTCTGTGTGAATCTCTACGTTTTCTGTGCAACTTGAGTCTACAGACCTCTGTGTGAATCTATACATCTGTGTGTACTTGAGACTACAGACCTCTGCGTGAATTTACACGTCTGTCTGAGCAACTTGGGTGAATCTATGGACCCGTCTGTGCAACTTGATTCTAGGGCACTCTATGTGAGTTCGATGAGCCCTCATATGCGACTTCAGTGTGCCGGTCTCTCTCGTCAGACAGCACATTGCTCACGGGGCGCCGACATTTTCACAGCCCCGATGTAGTGAGCTTCACCATTTTTCAGAAGAGGGTCACTTTCGCCGACAAGACATCAATGTGATGGCACGCCGCACACATCAAACCATTGGGGTTTGTGACTGCACGACGATGGGGTGTTTCCCACATTTGTGTTTTGTCGAGAACCGCATGTCAAGGGCCACATGACAGGACACCAGGGGGCTCCCATTAGCAATGCAGCAATGACAATGAATAAGAATGCCCTGATGCGTAATCAGTTATTCCTGCCGCGACTGACAGAATGCCGATTTTTACCGCCCATGCCAGGCTACGAACGGGAGAACGTGGCGCTCCGTACTAAAGTCAAGGCGCAGCGTCGCCTGCTCCGGGCGGAGGAGGCCAGGAAGGCCGACCTGGGGGGCCTCTTTTCGCAGCTGCGCAAAACCCAAGCTCAGCTGACAGCCCTCGTGTCTGGCATCGGCAATTTCAACGTCGGGGCCGACGATGCTGACGGCGTTGCCACTGGTAGCATCTCCGCCGCCGCTGTCGGAGCCACCGCCACCACCGATGGCAACACCGCCATCCCAGCCGGCGCCGCCGCCACTGCCGCCGACAGCATCACCACTGCCGCCGAAGGCTCCACCGCCAAAGCTGGACACATGACGGTCGATACATCCGTCACATCGCACCATTCCTCGACCGCTGCCGCCGTCGATGAAACCGCCACAGCTGCCGCCACCAATCCAAAACTTGTCATAAGACAGCCTCGGTTGGCTGCTGCTGGGGAAATAGTCACCGGCATTGACACCCCAACCGCCGCCGTGCCGAGATTTGTGATAAAACGGCCTCGGTCAGCTGCCGCTACCGGGAAATCATCCACCGGCATCGCCACACCGGCTGCCCCTGGCAGATCGGCCACTGCTGATGCCACCGCCGCCACCACCACCACAACCACCACCTCTGCCCGTGGCAAAGCCACCAGGGCCGATAGATTTCGAAAATTCTACCGGAACTTTCACTGGTGGGCCACCACCCGCAAGTCCACCATGGCAACTCCAGACGATGCCGGCGGATCGACCGCCACCATCGCCGTTGCCACCACCCCTGCGACCGCCACTGCTGGCCTCAAATCCACCCCTGGTGCTTGCAAAGGAGGCCAAGGAGACCAACGGATCTTGTGCATCGCCATCGACATCCCAAACTCTGCCTGATGAGGCCCTATTGCTCCCGAGGCCCCGCCCATTCTTACATAGGCCCGCCTCTTCCTCTCCATTCTCCCGCCCACTTATACATTGTGCCCCGCACCTTGCTGATATGGACACACCACATTCTCCTGGCTCTGGCCAGGAGAATGTGGTATTACAGTAGAGTGTGTGGACTAATCTCCATCTGTTCCATCTCACTCCCATCTACCCGTGGGTGGGTGTTGAGGAGGAGCTCTAAGCCCTGGCTCTGGCCAGGAGAATGTGGGGAACTGCGTGTGTCTGTGGGTCTCTATGCGTGTCTGTGGGTATCTGTACTCGTCTGAGGGTCTCTGTATGTGTCTGTGGGTCTATGTGTGTGTGTCTGTGTTTCTCTGCGCGTGTTTTTGGTATCTGCATGTCTGTGAGTCTTTGAGTACCTGTGGTTTTCTGTGTGCGTCTTTGGATCTCTGTTCGTGTCTGGGTAATTGTGCTGATCTGTGGGTCTCTGTTGAGTCTGTGACTCTCTGTGCGTGTCTGTAGGTATCTTTGCACGTCTGTAGTTCTATGAGTGTCTGTGGGTCTCTGTGTGTCTGTGTGTATCTCTGCGTGTATGTGGGTCTCTGTAAGTGTCTGTGGGTGTCTTTATGAATGTCGGTCTCCATGCGTGTATGTGGGTAACTGCGTGTGTCTGTGGGTCTCTGTATGTGTCTGTGGGTCTAAGTGTGTGTTTGTGTTTCTCTGTGCGTGTTTTTGGTATATGTGCAAGTCTGTGAGTCTTTGAATACCTGTGGGTCTCTGTGTGTCTTTAGATCTCTGTTCGTGTCTGTAGTTCTGTGAGTGTCTGTGGATCTCTTTTCGTGTTTGTGGGTATTTGTGCTCATCCCTGGGTTTCTGTTGAGTCTGTAACTCTCTGTGCATGTCTGTAGGTATCTTTGCATGTATGTAGTTCTGTGAGTGTCTGTGGGTCTCTGTCCATGTCTTTGGTATATTTGTGTGTGTGTGGTTCTCTGTATGTGCCTGTGGGTCTCTGTGTGTGTCTGTGGGCCTCTCTGATTGTCTGTGGCTCTCTTTGTGTGCTTTTGGTATGTGTGCTCGTATGTTGTTCTCTGTATGTGGTGTCGTGGGTAGCATGCTGTGCTAGAAATCCGATGACCCGAGTTCGATTCTCCAATCACGGCGAACACCAGTGACAATTATCAGAGCCAGTCCTGGGTCTCCCATACGTGGCCTCAGGCTCAAATGAGTAACCTGGTGTGGTGTGTAAACATCGCCACTGTAGAGACGAAGGCGGCCGGGCATGGTGCTGGCCACCCACCCCCTCGTGTGCCGTGCCGGCCTTCATAGGTGCTCGCTAACAGCACTTGCCCCAACAATTCGTTAAGGCCATAATGGAGTTATATGTCTGGTCTTTTGTGTCTGTGGGTCTCTGTGCGTATCTGCGAGTATCTGTGTTTGTCTATGGGTCTCAGAATGTATTTGGTGCTCTGTGTGCGTTTGTGGTCCTTGGTGTGAATCTGTGGTTGTGTCCGTGTAACTTGAGGTTAGAGACCTCCGTGTGAATCGATGGTTCTGTCTGCGCAAATTGAAGTTTGTCTGTCTCTCTTGACAGGCAAGACGTTTCTCATGCAATACCCCAATTTCCATAGCCCTTGTGAGTAATAAGTTATTCCGGCTGTGACTTGCAGAATGCCAGAGTATGAACGGGAGAATGCAGCGTTCCGTCGCAAGATCGAGGCGCAGAATCGTCACCTACGGAAGGAGGAGGCCAGGGAGGCCTACCTAGGAGGCCTCTCCTCCCAGTTGCGAGAGACCGAGGTGCGGCTGAAAACCCTCGTGTCTGGCATCGGTAACTAACGACATCACTGCCGACGCCAGCGACATCGCCACCGGCGGCACCGCCGACGTCGCTGACGTCACCACCGCTGCCAGCAATGGCACCTCTGTTTCCACCAACACCAACGATGTCGCCACCAACGGCACCACCGCTGCCCCCGACGGCGATGCTGGATATGTGACGGTCGTCTCGTCCATCATACCCTACAGTTCCTCAATCGTCCACGAAACTGAAACCGATACACCTGCCACCTTGCCAAAATTAGTTATTAAACGTTCTCGGTTGGCCGCCATTGATGAAACAGCCACTGCCATTGCCACTGTGCCGAAGTGTATTACCAAACAGCCTCGATCAGCCAACACCATCGGTAGATTCAGCCGATTCTGGAAACTCCGCAGCCGCTGCCAGTGCTGCCGACGCCGCCGGTGCCATCGCCATCACCATCGCTCATCGTAAAGCGACCGGGGGCCATAGATTGAGGAAATTCTATCTCGACCATCACTGGTGGGCCACCAGTGGAAGATCCGCCACCGCCACTCTTGACAATGCCAGCGGATCGACCGCCACCGCTACCACCGATACCACCACTCCCGCAAACGCCACCACCCCTGTGACCGCCACAACCCCTGCGACCACCACCAGCCCTGTGGCCGCCACCACCCCTGCGACCACCACCAGCCCTGCGACTGCCACCGCTACAACCCTCAAATCGGCCTTGGCCACCGCTGGTGAAAATGGAGGCCAAAATAACGTACACGTCACCTTCGACATCTCCACCTATGCCTGATTAGGCTTTCCTTACTCCCTAGGCTCCACCCCTTCCTGATGAGGCCCTGCCTCTTCCTTCTTTATTCCCCAGCCCACTTATCTTTTAGGCACCCACTTTCTCCTGAGATACGGTGGCACTCCCATTCAACAGCCTTTACCTGAAAAGGGACTCGCACACACACAAGCAAAGAGACTGTTAGGGCAAGTGCTGTTACAGAAGCACCTATGAAGGCCGGCACTGTGGTACACGACGGGATGGGTGTCCAGCACCACGCTCGGCCGCATTTGTCTCCCGCAAGTGACGATGTTTACACGACCTAGTGGAGGCCAAGGACTGGTTCACACACACACACACACACAAGGACACCTGGACTATCTTGCCGTCGTTTGACAATCAATTGTTGGTCGCAGATTCTTGCCTTCCGTGTGGTACTGTTGCACTTTAGATGTCTTGCTTTTAACGGTGTGTTGTTCCCGCCTATAACAACGGGGCCATACGTTGACATCAGGAGGGCACAGCTGAGAGGGAGGGTATCGCTTTGGCCGTGAAGACCCGGGGTTTCATGTGCAGTGACAGGCCGTATAGCTTCCACACAGCAGCATTACGCAGCCGATTAAAAGATGATGCTGCTCGGCTGGGGAAACCTCTGCTGTCAAAACGGGAGATGGTCATAAGCACACAGCCCAGGTATGGGAACTCTTCCACTCTCTCGACAACTGTCAACATCACGCATGGGAAGTGGAGGATGGTGGAGTATTCGATGACATAAAATACCTAGGCAGGTGCTTTGTTTTGGTGGCGTCTCTTGGCCTCTGTGTGTCTGTGGGTCTCTTTTCGTGTCTGTGGTTCTCAATGCGTGTCTGTGAGTCTCTGTGCGTGTCTCGGTATCTGTGCGTGTCTGTGGGTCTCTGCGAGTGTCTGTGGATCTCTGTGATTTCCTGTGGGTCTCTGCGTTTGTCTGTTGGTCTCTGTGAGCATATGTGGGTCGCTGTGAGTGTCTATGGGTCTCTTGAGTGTCTGTCGGTCTCTGTATGGGTCTGTTGGTCTCTGTGTTTGTGGGTCTCTGAGTGTCTGTGGGTCTCTGCGAGTGTCTGTGGATCTCTGTGATTTCCTGTGGGTCTCTGCATGTCTGTTGGTCTCTGTGAGCATATGTGGGTCTCTGTGAGTGTTTGTGGGTCTCTGAATGGCTGTGGGTCTCTGCGAGTGTCTGTGGATCTCTGTGATTTCCTGCGGGTCTCTGCGTGTCTGTTGGGCTCTGTGAGCATATGTGGGTCTCTGTGAGTATTTGTGGGTCTCTGAGTGTATGTGGGTCTCTGTGTCTGTGGGTCTCAAATGTATGTGGGTCTCTGTGAGTGTCTGTGGCTCTATCTGTCTGTGGTTTTCTGTGCTCGTTTGTGGGTCTCTATGCTTGCCTCTTGAGTCTCTGTGCTCGCCTGTGTCTCTCTGCGTGTCTATGGGCACCTTTGCGTGTATGTGGGTCTCCATGCGAGTTAATGGGCCTGTCTGTTAGTCTAGGGGTCTATCTGTCATCAGGCCTGGATGTGGGAAGAAATTACAGGGGGAAGTAATAAATTATTCCCTCGACCCTATGCGATCTTCACTCAAAACTGCTCTAGAGGAGTTGTACGCCCCTAGCTGCCACTGCTATTCAGTGGCCTAAAATAAAATAAAATGGTTCGCTCCGGATGACCGCTGCAAAGTAGTATCTGTATTTAGATATAGTGTGCTGATCTTTAAAGGTGCATTGAAAAATTTGATACTCCGACTGATGCTCCTGTTGTTGTGGAGTGACTCATGCAGCCAGCTATGGCTCTAGGGCAGTGGTTCTTAACCTTGTTGGAGGTACCGAACCCCACCAGTTTCATATGCGCATTCACCGAACCCCTCTTTAGTGAAAAATAAAATGTGATTTTTTTTCAAATTCAAGACATAGATATGTTTTTTACTGGTACACAAAATGAGCCGTGCATGAACATTACCTTGTTCAAAGAATAAAACCAACACAATGCATAAACTCACAACAAATTACATACCTGGAAATCAATGTGACTTCTGCTGTTGCCTTTGAGAGATCAGTTCAGATATGCGTGGCTTCACCTTGGCAAGTGCCACTCTCATGTCATTTTCACAGCAAAGTCTGTTCCTTTTCTTCGTTTTTATGTCCAGCATCCTCGAAAAGGATTGCTCACAAAGATATGTTGTAACAAATGGTATAAAAAAAATCCAGGGCTTTCTTAGCAATAACTGGATACTTGTTCATTTGTCGACACCAAAACGTTGAGAGCGTTGTTGTTCTGAAGAGTTGCTGTTGAACCTGGCTCTGCTGAATTTCAATGATTTCGTCGAGGAATTCATCATTGACATCTGCAAACGTGAACGGCTGTCTCACCCATGCTGGATATGACTCTCTTGTAGGGAAATATCCGTCGAGAGACTTTGCAAGCTCATCTAAGTGCGTGGCAATTGTTTGCTTCAGTTCCGTGGATACAGAAATATCTCCGATTCCAGACACACTTGCACAGTCGTCCAGAAGCGGGAAGTTTGCGAAGTTATTGTTCTCTGTTCGTCGTTTCCATAACGGTAGCTTTTTTTGAAAAGCCTTCAGGTGTTCTTCCGCTTCCATGATATTGACTCCACCACCCTGCATCTGCTGATTGAGATGATTGAGAGCTGCGAATATATCAGCCATGTACGCTAAAATGAGAATGAACTCAGGATTTTTGAAGCAATCTGCATGGCAGTGTTGGTGCTCTTGCAAAAACAGGGCTAATTCCACACGCATGGCAAAAACACGATTCAGCACCTGTCCCCGGGATAACCACCGAATATTAGAATGGAGCAGAAGTACCTCAAATTCAGAGCCCATTTCTTTACACAGCTCACTGAAGATGCGGTGCCTCAGAGCACTTTTTCGCACATAGTTCACACATTCCACCACAGTTTTTAATACTTCTGCCATTTTTGGAGGTAAGGTTTTTGTTGCCAACGCATGCCTGTGCAGAATACAATGCGTCACAATGATGTGTGGTGCATCGGCCTTTACTAACGCACCAAAACCAGACTTTCTTCCCAGCATGACTGGAGCTCCGTCCGTACAAACTGCACAAACCATATCCCATGAAAGATTGTTGTCTCTGAAGAAGTCATCCACAAGCTTCTTCACATCGGCTGCCTTCGTTGTTGTTGTAAGAGGCTTACAAAATAAAAACTCTTCTTTTATCATGTCGTCTTTCACATAGCGTACAAAAACAGCAAGCTGGCTTAGATCAGAAACGTCTGTGGTTTCGTCGAGTTGAAGGCTGAATTTTGCCGGGCTTGAAATCAGATCCGCGACTACTTGAGCCAAGATGTCTTTACTCATGTCTTCTATTCTGTCACTGACGGTGTCATTTGAAAGGGGAATTTGGGATAATTGACCTTCGGCCGCTGTTCCGAGTATCAGATTCGCCATCTTTAATGCAGCTGGTTTCACAAGTGTTTCACCAATGGTGTGTGGCTTGCCCTGCTTTGCGATCAGGTAAGCAACTTCGTACGATGCGGTTAGGATCGGTTTGTTAACAGGTACAAATCCAAGAGCAGGCAGAGTGGCCCTTTCATCGAATCTGGCTCTCTTCACCCTGAATTCAGCAAGTGTTGTGTTCTTGTATTTCCCGTCTCCATGCAGCTTCAAGAAGTGTTCCTTTAGTTTTGCCGGTGCAAGACTAGAGTTGCTCAACTTGGCGTTGCAAATCATGCAGATAGGACGCTCACTCCCATCACGTTCCGTGATACATGAGAATCCATGTTGTACATATTCGTCCGACCACTTTCTTATTTTGCCCGACATAGTTAGTATGGATAAAATATTAAAGAAATCACACGACGTACGACAACAACAGTCACACGTTGACTACTGAGTACGCACTAAATTCCCCGCAGCGCTGATTGGCCAAGCAGTGTAGCATGATCATCTGCAGCCAGTGATGGCCAAGCGGGCCGTGTGTGTCATCACAAATTTACACAATAATTCAAGTGTGTCCGGACCTCCGTGGCGGGGGCTCTGCCGAACCCCTGAGATCGACTCACCGAACCCCTGGGGTTCGATCGAACCCAGGTTAAGAACCACTGCTCTAGGGTTTGGTGTTCCATGTTGTATGTCGTTTGTGAAAATTCGGTCACAGTTCCTATGATCACTCTTACATTGCATTTGTGGCTTAATTTTGGTGATGTCGAAAATGTTTTTTGGTTTGGCCATGTTTGTTTGTTGTAGTATGGAGTTAGACTGATGGCCTTAATCTAAGTTGTCTTGTGGTTGTTGTTTGACTTGCATCCCACTGGGATTTTTGCACACAGCGTTGGTGTACGGTGCTTTTTTCAGGAATATTTTGCTGTTTTTTCCTGGATTTTCTGTTTGCACAGTCACATAGTAACTTTAAGATGTTTTCTTGCTCATGTTTTTTTTTGTTTTTTGCTTGTTGCGGTTGCACCCGATTCAAGAGCCGAATGACTCACAGGGCTCGATACCAAATAAATAAAAACTGAAAGAAAAAAACTGACCCCCCCCCCACCCCCGGATCTGGACCGTACCAAAACAAGGGGGTGGCTGTCACGAGCATTGACTCGTACATTTTTTCGGTTTCGCCACAGGTACTGTTTTGGAGATCCAGCACATAACCGATGGACACTTTCGAATTACGTGAATACGTAAACAGTGAAACCTTGGAGTTGCGAAGCATAATTCGTTCCGGAAAAGTGTTTGTAATCCAAAGCACTCGCATATCAAAGCACTTGTACGTCAGCTGTGATCACGTGACGCTCGACAGTACAAAGCGTGTACACGTGTACTGCTCGTGTTGCAAGACCCTCGCTGGTTTATCAAATTAATATTTTATATTGAGACCTCCTTTGCCAGTAGCACGGTTTTTACCCTTTTATCTGGCACCAAAACTGACACCTTTATACAGGCGTCTTCTGGTCCAACACCAGTGGAGACTAAGGGCTCTAAGAAAAGCCGTCTCGGGTGTGGACCAATCAATTTCAAGGACAGTGCCATCATCATTATCAGAGTTGTCTCTTTTTTGTTTGCATTTTGACTGCTTGTATTGTGGTTATTGCAAACATGATCCCCTTGTATAAAGGTGTCAGTTTTGGTGCCAGATAAAAGGGTAAAAACCTATTATTATTAAATTAATATTTATTTAACATTTTTTGCACGTCTTGCAAAACACTCTCAGACCAAGTTACTCGCCATCCAAGGTTTTACTTTGTACATGTAGACGATCCGGCACTACACTTGTTCATGGTTCTTTCTCGTACAACATTTCGGGGTTCGGATTTTCACTCCAACCATGGCTGAACAAACTGTGGTGGAAAACCCCTTTCCACCCCAGTTTGTACGGCTTGAGTCTACGAGTCTCTGTGTGAATCCATGGGTCTGTCTGTGCAACTTGAGTTAGCCGACCGATGTGTGAATCCCATGGGTTCTAGTCTGTGGAACGTCACTTTACGGACTTGTGATTTCATCTATTACCCCGTATGTGCAAATTAAGTCTACGGGCCTCTGAATCTATGGGCTGTCATGCGCGACTTGAGTATGTCGGTCTTCCTTTGACGGACAACGCATTCATTGGTCAAGCGACGTCATGCTTTGCATTGCCCTAATGCTGTGTTCTTCGCTAATTTTCAGAGCGGGGCCACTTTCACCGATAAGACGTAAGTGCGTGAGGGCCCACGACACATTTGAAATCATTGGGTTTGACAGCACGATTTGGGGTGTTTTCCACAATTTTTTTTGTATTATCGGGGGCCGCACGTCAAGGGCCACACTAAAGCCAACCAGGGGCAGCCAGTGGCCCTCGTGCCACGCAATGAAAAACACTGCCCTCGTGTGCAATAAGTTATTCCTGCCGTGACTGACAAAATGCCGATTTTTGCCTCCATCCCACCCACCCACCCTTGCAAATGAGTTCTTACCTTGGCGATACAGAAGATCAACTTTGAAAACAATTATTGACGATGCTGAAAACTATTCTAATTTTACACATCAATGGTAATGACCATTTCAATAGGGAGTGACCTATTCATTTTAGGGGGGGGGGGGGGTATAACCAGATGTGGGCATCACCTATTGGTTCAGCTCATAAGCTGGGTGGTAAATGGGGGGCGTGTTCACAATGTCAAATACCAGCTTAAGTCGCCGTCAATACATTCATAATATCGGAAGGAAGAGCATTCCAGACGGACGCAGAAGCGCATCCGGAAGTACGCGATGCGGTAACCGTCTTTGTTCGATGGACAGCAACGACTGTGGGCGAGAAGACCCGAAGCTTAGTGCGGAGCGACATACCGGGTAGCTTCCACGCAGCCGATGAAAAGGGATAATTGCTGCACGACTGATTCGGAGTGAGATCTGTCAAAACTGAGCCGGCCGTAAGTACACTGCCCAGGCATGGCAAAACTCTCCACTCTCTCCATTACTTGTCGAGCCATAAACACGCACACACACAAGAGGCTGGAGCGGGCGAGACAAGGCAGCGGGTTTGATATAATATAATTCTCCTCGTCAGCAATTATACAAAGTGTGGAACGTGGTGGACAAGTCACAGACACAGGAACACGAGTAAAAACCCAGCCAGGGAGAGCCGTCCGCCCTGCCGCATCAACGACAATAACAGACATGCTTATTGCTACAAATGTGCCCTCCGAATACTCCTCAAACCCCCCCCACCTCTCCGCCCCCCCACCGTCAACTACCCCCCCCTCCCACCCACCTACCCCCCCACCCGCACCCCCACCCCGCACCCCCCACCGCGGGCCCAATCAACGGTTGCACGAATTTTGCATAAATTAACGTAACGGACAGGAATAATTATAATGAACCTTGGGTTGTCCTTTGCTGCGTTATCGCCTGGTGGTGGCTGGATGGGTGCTTGGGTTCGTGGGAGGGATAGGTGGGATGGGTGGGATGGGTGGTTGGCTCCGTTGGCACCGTGTCCTTTAAGGTTAATTCTGGCGAGTGGTCACTCGTGGCCTGCGTGCCGACCGGGACAATGACCGCCGCCGCTGCTCCAACGCCGCTCCCCCTCTCATCTCTACACCTCTAAGAGGGGTCGCTCCCAGTATGAGACTCCATCGGTAGGCTCCTCCATCCATCCATCCCGCCCCGCCCCGTCCACTCAAGACTCCTCGTGGGTTCACATTCCAACCACGTAGTCACCCATTCACCCATTCACCTACCCCTCCAACCGTCCACCTATACATCTCCCCCCCCACCCACCTACCTACCCCCCCGCCCATCCACCTACCCAGCCCCCCCCCCCACCCATCCACCTACCCACCCAACCCATCCACCTACCCAGCCCCCCCACCCACCTACCCATCCATCCACCCACCTACCCATCCATCCATCCACCCACCTACTTACCCACCTACTTACCCACCCACTTACCTACCCACTCACCCACCCACTTACCTACCCACTTACCCACCTACTTAACCACCTACTTAACCACCTACTCACCCACCCACTTACCCACCCACCCATCCACTCAGCCCGTGTTTAGAATCCTGTGTGCGGTAACGAATCCGAATTAAGCCACCCATTACACCCCTAACATCTGTACAGCACGCGTTCACCGTACACACCGAGGCGGGGCGGGGGTGGAGGAGGAGGGTAGGGGGGGGCTGTGTGGGTGGGGGACACGAAAATCTTGGGCAGCAACGCAGCTTCCAACACGGGCGTCGATATCATCGATCTGCTGTACAGTTCTGAAAAGACGCTGCTGCTGCTGCTGTGTGCGCGCATCGGCACTTTCCCTCCCCATCGCAACCCACCACCCCCTCCAACACAAGCAGTCTGTTAGAAGGCTATACAGGGGGACCTTTGTGTGTCTCTCTCTCTCTCGTCTCTCTCAGCATCATCATCAACACCTCTCTTAATCTCCGCGCGTATAATACAACGAACTAACGAACGGATGGTCGCTTCCTGAACAATCGCGAACTGGGGGATCCAGAACGGAATCAGGACTGGATCAGGACTGGATCGGGACCGGACCAGGACTGGACCGATCACGTGACCCGGCATCTCTCCATCTCTCCGTTTGTCCTGGGAATTGCCGATCACGTGGTTCGCGCGTGCCACGTGGTTCGCGCGTGGCACGTGGTTCGCGCGTGGCACGTGGTTCGCGCGTGCCACGTGGTTCGCGCGTGGCACGGGGCCGCGGAAGCCACGGAGGGGTTTGGGGTCTTGGAGGGGTTTGGGGTCTTGGGGGAGGGGGGGTAGGAGGCTACGTGGTGGGGGGGGGGGGACCCAGGCAACACTGAGGCATCGCGTCGTCAACACTGCAGCGGGGGGGGGGGGTGCAGATCCCCCCAAAATTGGCAACAAAAAATGTCCCCCCACGCCGTGCTCCACCCCACCCCCCCCCCAAAAAAAATACACGAGCAGCAGCAGCGGTGGGGGGCGATGGTGGCAATGAGAGAGCCCCCCCCCACCCACCCACCTTGAACTGGGCCGAGGCTCCCACTCAATACCCCCCTGCCCCCCCCAACTCCAAACCCAAATACAACACCGGGGGAGAGGGGGGGCGGTGGAGTCCCGAGGCGCAAGCCGAGAGCCTCCCAACACCCGGTACGGAACCGACTCGGCAACGCACATCCCACGCGCGTGTGTGTACATGTGTGTACGTGTGTGTATGTGTGTACATGTGTGTACATGTGTGTATGTGTGTGTATGTGTGTGTATGTGTGTGTATGTGTGTACATGTTTGTGTGTGTACATGTGTATGTATGTGTGTACGTGTGTGTACGTGTGTGTGTACGTGTGTGTATTTGTGTGTATGTATGTGTACATGTGTGTGTACGTGTGTGTGTACGTGTGTGTGTACATGTGTGTGTGTACGTGTGTGTGTGTGTACATGTGTGTATACATGTTTGCGTGTACATGTTTGTGTGTGTACATGTGCGTGTGTGAGTGTTACATGTGTGCGTGCACGCATGCACGCATGTGCGGGTGTGAACGCGCGCGTATGTTAAACTTATTTTTGCACAACACCGTAGCCCAAACTCTGCTAATCGTCGCTGTGTGTACACGCACGTGAGACATCGGCGGCTGAGCGTGCTGCTGCTGCTCGCCAACAGCACTTGGCCCAACGGTCTGCTAGGGGCGACACGGGGGACCTTTGTCTGTGTGCTGTGGATGAATTCGCCTCTCAGCCCACCCCAGCGCGCTTGGAACGTGGCCGGGAAATAGGGGGGGGTGGGTGGGGACGACTAGAATATTAAAACTATTTTTTTTATTTTACCAGGTAAGGCCCACTGGAGCTGTCAGATTTTGTTTACTTCCAGAAGCGACGAGGCCACAAGTGATAGCCCAACGAAGTGGCTTATCCACGTGGACATGTGGAGGAGCAGCGAAGAATACTCGAAACGTGCGTTCCTAAACGTGGAGGTGGACGAGGAATCGCGAGACAAATCCACGCGGCGACCACGTGGAGAGCAAATCGCAAACTCCAAATTACACAGCGGCAGGCTGTCGGGGTTTGGGAATCGACACCGCAAAGCCTCCTGTACACCACGCAAGGTAGTTAACATTTCGCCAACGCGAGATAGGGGGAGGAGGGAAGGGTGAGGAAGGTGGGGAAGGAGTGAAGACAGACGTGACCGAGGCCAGCCATGAACAATCACCACCCAACCAAACTCCGAGCTCCGAATCGCGCAACGCACAGATCAGATAGGGGGGACAGCCATTGCCAAGGCACAGATATCTCTCACGCTGCAGGTGGAGGGACTACGGAGGGGGGTGGTGGTCTAGAGGGTTATGATGGTGAATTGATGGCATACGAGAGGTTGGGAGCATCGCGAGAGGGTGGCGATATTTCTCTGCAAAAGTCGTGGTGGTGGTGTTGCCAGTGCTGGCGGTCTGTTGCATCATCACGATCGCGTGCGCCACAGAAACAGAACAGTGGGGGGGCCGCAGCCCCCCCCCCACTTTCCATCGAGGAGTGCTTTGGCACACATCCCTCGCTCGTACACAACCACCGCCATTCGCCACTAAGTGCCGGTGAAGTCACCACGACGCTTGTGCCAGGCCGCGTGAAGTGTCGAACGCCCGCCGGCAGGAGGTCACGGGATAGACCCAGATGCCATG